>NC_089237.1:31360081-31621583 GCF_963924675.1 Phocoena phocoena | reverse complement strand
CAGAGTTCCGGTTGCTTCCAAATGCCCGGTCTTTTTTCAGCAAACTCTTTGATCATGTAGCACTAACTGAAAGTCCCGGGACATTCCCTGAAGGCCCTGTGTTTGAGAGTTGGCTCACTGAAGTGTGCGCTCGTTCCCTATTCTTGAGCCACACAGTTGATGGACACATACGTGCAACAAGATGTGGGTGGGAAAATCATTTCCATCTTAATTTTTACTGTGGTGACACCATAACGTTTTAAAAGTTACTTGCATTTTTGAAAGGAGATAGTTGGTGTCAAACTGGCATGGTTCATGCTGGACATCCTCCCTGCAGCATGCCTCTTAAGATTTCCTACAGCCCAGCGCCAGGTGGATCCATAAAGATCTGTTTCCAGGAAACCCCAGAAGGAGACATGTAAAAGAAAGACAACACTCAGATTTTTTATTTTAAATTTTATTTTAGGAACATTTTCAGACCCCCTAATGTTGTTTGGTTAACTCTGTTAATGACCAAGTTGAGCTGAAATTCAGCATCTTGTTTTATCCCAGTGTAGGCAAAAGAGAACCACCTAGGTGAATTGCAAAATTAACAATCAGAGCACTTTGGATTGGAAGTTACAGGTTTTGAAACTTCCCTCGTGGTCCAGTGGTTAAGACTCCACGCTTCCGTTGCAGGGGGAGTGGCCAAAAAAGAAAAGAAAAAGAAAGTTACAGGTTTAAAGCTGGATGGTTCACCGACTTCTCTTTTGATTAGAAGACAGTGTCAACAATTCAAAAAAATGTACTAAAGAAAATTTACCAGTCAGATTAACTGCCCAAAAATGTTCAGTGTTAATTGATAAGTTTTAAAAATTTAGTGGTCTGGTAGTATTTTGAAATATAGTAGTCTTTTATATCCAACGTACTTAACAGATTTTCCCCTTGGGGAAGTGGATATGGAATCCTCTGCTAAAATGTTTATATCATATTTATTTTAAAATGAGAGATATATATTTTTTTACTTATTTATTTTCTTCATTGTCGTATACCTGTGTTTAGTGTTTACAATATATTGCTTTATTTAATAAGTTAAACTGATCACATAAATTCTGCTACTCACAATCAGAAGTGTAGCCCAAGTAATAGTTGAAACCCATAATTTAATTCTCGTGACAGATACATTATGTAGATATTCTCATTCTTCAGAAATATGCCGAGGGTGCCCCTCTGCTGCTCCCCAACCTACTCCCTCAGGTCCTGCCGTGGGGCCGCCCCACGGGGCCTCCAGCCTGGTGTTTTAGGACAAATGGCCCATTTGTGGGCTTGGTGGTCTTTTATGACATTAATCTCTGAAGGATTGGAATGTATCCCCTCAACACCGTTAGCTCCCCTTAAGGGGCTATTATGAATCTGTCATCGATTATGAGTTGCCAGAAGCTTAAATTTCAGTCACCTTCAGGCCCAGGCCATGTTTTGAAGGAACAACTAAGTAGTATATACAGTAGTCAATACATTACATTAGAATGCTTTTATTTTGCTTAAATTAACCTCTTCCAGGTCTCAGTGGGAGCAGCTAAAGTCTAGTATTCTTAAGATTTTGTGAGCAGAGCTGTTTTCACCTTATTCATATACCATTCATGGTAGGTTACCTATTGTGGTGGTGGGAGAGTTTGTAGATTTTCTTTCAAGGGGCTGATCATGTTTTGAGTATAATGAGCTTCATTGTTTAATTCATGGTCAAAATTGTTACAGATATCACATTTTACAAATATACTGTTAAATTCACTTTGCTTTAGGCTATATTTTATCTATAATTCATAGTGCTAATTATAGAATCAAAGTAAATATTTAATATGGGATATCAGAATTAAAATAATCAAAATAACTTATCATTTTTTTTAATTTTTAAAACTGTAACTATAATGTTACATTTGATTTAGAACAGATTTATATACAACACCCTCATTTACTTAAAAACAAATTGTTTTTTCAGTTTTCATAATCCAGTGAAGGTTTTCCCTGCTTTGACCCTTCACAAAGTTTACCGATTACTGTACTCACTCATTCAGACTTAATTTTTATTTAGGAAAGTTATTTCAGAATACCATATCATAAAACATACTATCTTATTTTTTTTAAATTCGCTAACTTTTTGGGCACATTTACTCAGCATTTCAAATAAATGTGTAGGCATGTGCCTTGTTTTAAATGAGTACAATTTATAAGACTCGTGTTTGCAAGTTATATTTTAGAGTAGCAGTTGTTGACATTACCAGGGATTCCACACTTTACAAAACATCACTTGCCACAGGATTTTTCTGTTCCATTTTAAACTTGATTAAAAAAAAAAAGAAGAAAAAAGTAACTTCTAAATTCTCAGGAAGAAGTGTAGTAAAGCATGTCTTCATGTCTTTTCAGATTTCTCTCATCTTTTACTGTTCTAATGCATTCCTAACTCCTCGCAAACTTAGTAACTTAAATACTGAATACCTGGCAGCTCTTAGGGATCCCATAAGTAGATGGAGATAATTTTCAGTGCTTTGTTATATTTAATAGAAATCAAACTGACTTGTGTTTTAAAATACAAGTTGTCTAATGGTAAGATTACATGATCTTAAATGTGTTTTAGGTTTTCTGCGACAATTAGCTGTGACCCCTTAATGTAGCTAATGTTTATAAAATTTTATAGTCAAAATTATTATTTTTTTTAGTGTGTGTCAAAAAACATGTAGTATATGTTTGCCTACTTAGAGTTGGAAAATATACTGTGACTCAGAAATTGTAAACAGTTCTTTTTGTGCTGTAAAAATGAATACTACCAGTATGTCAAAAGAAAAATAGTGTGCGTTTGTAATATAAGGTAAAATTGTATTTAATGTATATTATGGAATTTTACATTTGCGCTGACTTAGGAAACTTTAAAGGTGATGTTAATTTACAGATTCCTGTGGATCTGAATACGTAATTTGTAAGCTTTTTTCCCCTCAAAACGATAACACTGAAACAAGAGCCAGCACTTTATATTGACACTTTTAAAATATTCTACCTAATTTGGGACAATGGAACATAGGTAGATTTACTTTAAAGATCTAGAAATTTAAAAAGAAAAAACAGTGTTGTTACTCTATCCCAATCTGAATGAAGGCGTGTTCTCAGCAACAAGACAGAAGAAGTTGTTTTGGTTTTGCTTTCTAGAAGTATGCCCCTGCCTTTCTCAAATTTTCCCTTGAAGGCTTATCTCCTGTTTCTCCAAGTATATACCCTGCAGTCTGTCCGCAGCATCAGAATCACCTCAGGGACTGGTTGACAGTGTGGCTGCCTAAGCCCAGCAACCAGCCCTTGACTTGAGGAATTGGGGTCCCTGGAGGTGGGACCTCGGCATCTCTGGTTTCATGAACAGGCACCTCACACGCTTCTGATGCACACTGAAATTTTAAAGTTACTCGTCTGTACCTCCTGTGTTCACCCAGGGCTTTTGCCGGCTAGATACTATGCAGAAATTTTGAATTAATTGGATGTTCTTAAATGTGTTTTTCCTTCACTCCACTAACTGCTTTCTTCCCCCCAAATCTATCTTCTAAAGGAACTGTATGAAAAATTGGTTCGTATCCTATCCAGATTGATAAACTGTTACATAAAAATTGGTAGCCTCAGATTTTTCTGTGGAACTATAGGTTCTGGGCTCTGATCCATGGAGTCTTGGAGGACAAGCAGTGCTTCAGGGGCTGGTGGAGTGGAGCCCACTGGGGCTTCTGCTTTCTCCCCACGCCGGGGTGCTGCTTCAGATCAGATTTCGGTACATAAAACACTTCCTTTTTTAAAAAAAAATAGTTTCCACTATTTTCTTTCAAAGAGTTTGGAAGCCACTATAATGACTCTGTCACCTGGTTAATTTTCTACTGATTTTTACATATTCAGAAACCTCTTGTTTTTTTGTAAAAAGAATATTTTGGATGTCTCAGTTGCTGCCTGGAATATGGCCACTTGGAATATGGCTATTTCACAAATTTTGAAGGCATTTTGTTGAAGAGTAAAGCACTGACTTAGCCTCTGTTCCTTGTACTTCTAATTTTAGTAAAGTATAGAAATGGTCTGTGTATTTAATTTTAGTTATGTAAGTACACACACACACACACACACACACACACATTTACCCCCATGGCCCTGACTGTGCAGTCAGTGCATGAGGCTCACAGGTCTCAAAAAGGTGCATTCTGAGGTTCTGGAGAAAGAATCAAAAACTGTCACCCTCGAATACAGAAGTTCACAAAACTTAAATGATTGAGGTTAGTCACCTACAGAAATGTCTGCAGAAACTAAGTCACCTAGAAGCTATAAATTTAAGTGTACTGCTGATAGTAGACCTAGGACACTTCAGTCTCTGCAAAGATGTCCTGAGCTACCTCACCGATAAAGGGAAGTGTCAAAGCAGAATGCGCCTTACAAGATAAGCTATAGGAAATCACCATCACGTGGTACTTTTTGATGACTGACTCGGAATGCGGAAAAGAGAGCTGGAAAGTTAGATTGCCTTCCTTGTTCCTCTAACATTGTCCAGGCAAAGGGACAACCTGATTGGATGAGAAGATTGGGCTATCTGAGCAAATTCCTAGAGTAAGGAAGGGTGCTTTGTGTACTTGGGTGACAGTGGCTCGTAAGAACTTTTGTTCTCGTTACTCCAGTTCTGGGCTCTGCCAGCAGTCTTCTTCTCAAATTTGATCAGCTTGAATGAGCCCAGCACATAAATCGGCGCTCTGGTTTTAGTTCTGTTTTGTGCAAGTTTAGAGCAGCCAGACCCTCGGCCCTGATCACCTGCAGGTGGACTGACTGGATCGGCTCTGTGAACCCACAGTGTCAAGGACGCTTGTGACGGGTCCGCTCGAGCAGCCAGCTGGCCTCGTGTACTTTCTCCCCCCTTGGCCTCAGTACTATGTCCCTATCACTAATTACCCTGTGTTAACTGCTTTTGTTGTGTTGGGTCTGTATTGTGGTCAATGCCTACAGACAGAGAAATGTGAATTAAAGCATTTGATACATTGGGGATGTTTGCTTGTTTTTTAATAAAATTAAAGTGCAGCACTTGAAAAGTATGATCCTGTGTTGCTTTCTTTGACACAGCAACGAGAAGACGGCTTTGAGTTACTTTCACAGAAGATGGTCCTTGGCCTACAGCAGAACAGAAATTACAATGTGTGGCAAGTTCTGGGTCAGATACGTTTGGACGGAAAGGAAAATATACATACTTAGCAACTGGCTTGTGGCAGAGTAGACCAGTAAAGGAAGTCAAATAAATGAGGTGCATTCGTCTCATTTTCAGCTGTTACAGTGGAAAGAGAAGAGAATTTATTTGAAATACCTAGGTTGAAAACCCATCCTCTACCACTGTTTAACATTAGGCAAGTTATTTGTTCTGCTTGAGCCCCCCAGTTCTTTATAAAAGTGGGAGCTATGCCAATGGAGAGGTTGCAGACTCAGGTGCTTAGAGGAGAGAGGCAGGAGACAAAGGTGGGGGTGGTGGGACTGGGCAGACTAGAGCACCTGACCGCAGGGAAGCAGGTCCAGGAGCACAGAGCTCATCTTTCTAGGAAAGGTAGAACTGGGGGCTTTTTATATGAAACCTAATTTTAAAATACGGGTTGGCAACTAATTACCTGTAGCCTCCCACAGGCTTATATGATGATTGTAATGGGAGGGAAAAGTGAAGGCATCTTATACTTGGCAGAAATTTGCACTTCCTTCCATTTGAATTTTTATAAAGCTTTATGGTTTAACAGCTGTGATCTGGATTTCATATGACGTTTTGTGGCAAGTAACATTTTTATTCATTTCATTAGAGGAAAAAGTGTAGTCCAGCTTCATTCTGTCATGTTAGAATTGTGTTTTTACAATTTTTTTTTGAAATAACTTAAAATTCACTGCTCATTTGCCTGTTTTTTTTTTTTAAACAGACAATGCCAAGCATAATGCACCCTTTCTTGATCATAATTTTAAACATGAGTTATCATGTTTGGCGGTGATATCTACAGAAGTTCCCAAGAAGGCTATTAACTAAATAGACCCTGGCAGTTCCACGTTTTGACTTCTTTTTTTTTTTTTTTTTTTTTCCGTTTTGGCCATGCCACACCCTTTGCTTAGTTCCCCAGCCAGGGATTGAAACCAGGCCACGGCAGTGAAAGTGCTGAGCTCTAACCACTGGACTACCAGGGAACACCCCATGTTTTTACTTCGTAAATTACAGCTTGGGTATTATGCTAGATGTTTTATTTACTTTTATCTGATTATAATCTACAATTTTGTGAGGTAGACATTATGAACTCCGTTTCACAGATTGGTAACTCAGGGCTGGATGTTAATCCCGGTTCCTCATCCCTGCTGCTTTTTCATCATCAACACAACCACCACCAACAGTATAAAAAAAAGTTGAATATCGGCAGATATATCATTGTGCTGGACACTAGGAATGCTAGGGTTTATGATACAGCCTTCAGCAAGGAAACTGATCACATGCATGGAAGGAATTCAGAGATTAATGAACTGAAAGTGTTAAAACATTTCCTATAAATCGAAATTTAATATTTTTGGTACCGTTGTGGAACTAGAAAATGAAAACTTTTTATCACGTGTGAGTAGACGGAAGGTAAATTCATCTATGACAAAGCTGTGTACGCTGTGAGCTTCTTGAGGACAGGTTGCTCACCTTGGGCATTTTGCATTCAAATTAATGAGCATTTGCATGTCTTTTTGCAAATTCTGTTCTGTGTGGTATGGAACACTTACTCTTCAGGGCATTATACTCATCCTCCAATTTCCGGCATAGGCGGGCACCCAGGAGTTTTGAACAAATGAAGTTGCTGAGGCGCTGCACTCGGAGACCAACCCTGGCAAACAGCAGGACTGTGTACTGCCAGAGCCTGTGTGTGTGCTCCTACAGCATGTCCGCGCACATCTCAGGCCCCAGTGCTCCAGCCAAGGCTCTGCCAACGGCCATGAACGGGAGCAGAATTCTTACCCCAAAATTCTTACCCCAAAATAACCACTTTGGCATGAGTTTTAGTTTGGGCTAAAGGTAGTCAAAAACACAGTAGATTCAGGGAAAGTTCTTTACGTCCCCCTCAATTGCTAAAATTTACATTGGAAAAGAGCCCGTACCAGAAGAGAGCTGTTATCAGATATACCTTATTACCTTAGAAACATCAGCATAACAGGACAACCTTTGTTTTTCAAACACCTCCTCTAGCTTCCTAGGAATGGCCTTCCTCCCCTTTGTACCCTCAGATCCCTACCCCTTTCTTTAGCTCAGAACGTTACAGAAGTTTCAATTACCTGGCTGTCCTTCGGGTCTTCATATCTTTACGGGGCTCTCACATGTACATAATTTTGTTTGTTTTCCTGTTAATCTGTCTTATATCAATTTAATTATTAGACCAACTGAAGAACCAAGAAGGAAAAATGTTCCCACCCCTACAGCCATGTTTAGACCATGTGACCATTCCTCCCTTGTAGTTGACTGGACCCAGGAAGCCCATCCACAGACCAGCAAGCAATCAGATTATCCACTGGGCTTCGTTTTCACAAAATGCTTTTGTAACCTTTAAATCTGTCCTCCTCAGAGTATGGCCCACAGACTGTTTTCTTCCAATCCACCAGGAAATAAGTACAGAAACTGAGAGTAAGAGTTTAGAAATTTGTATAGCTATCTTGTCAGTTGACTATTGGATCTAATCCTGATAAAAATGCAGCTTGTATTGTGTAAGTCTCTTTATGTCATTTTTCTCTTTACTGTATTTTATAAAAAATATTGATACATGATGCTGTTGACCTAAAACAATAGACTGCCAAATAGTTCTCCAGCAAAGATAGGTTTATCCCTGATCAGCAAAGAATTGTAATTCAAGGTCTATAACCATGGCAAGCCACATGCAAGGGAAGGAGCACTCCTATAGAGGGGGAAAGGAAGTTGGGAGGGCTATAGTAAACAAAGATTCCATGGCTTTTCATTGGCTCGGTCCTCGCCAGGAAAGAAGAGGAATATTTCTTCTTCCTGTTGGGCCGTACTATCATCGCAGGGTTTGAGAGTTCCTCATTCTTGTCTCCTGACTCTTTTTAATTGAGGTTTCTGTTTATTAATCTTTTACAGTGTATTAGAATTTTTTTAAAGAAGAAAGAAACAAAAAAACAAAACACCTGATTTTGGACTTCCCTGGTGGCGCAGTGGTTACGAATCCACCTGCCAGTGCAGGGGACACGGGTTCAATCTCTGGCCCTGGAAGATCCCACATGCTGTGGAGCAACTAAGCCTGTGTGCCACAACTACTGAGCCCACCTGTTGCAACTACTGAAGCCCTCATGCCTAGAGCCACCGCAATGAGAAGCCCATACACCGCAACACAGAGTAGCCCCTGCTCGCCCCAACTAGAGAAAGCCTGCATGCAACAACGAAGACCTAATGCAGCTAAAACTAAATAAAATTAAAATAACAAAAACAAAAAAACACCTGATTTTTCACTACATATGGTTTAAGAAGCACTGCTTTAAATAACATGCTTTCTTCCACTGGGAAAGGAGGGGCCGAGCTGCAGTGAGTTTCTGTTCCTTAGAAAAAGATAAACTCTGTTGCAAGAGGCTTGCTTTAATTTGGTAAAAGGAGCAGTGACCTTTAGTATCTGATACCAAAGCTTGTGACCATGATTCAGGTAATAGCCATGGACTCTGGACCAATGAAACACCCAGACAACAGGAGGAGGAAATAGGACTAGTAAGAAACTATTATTTCAAGAGCGGTAAGAAATTATGTAAACTGGAACATATAATCTAAGAACCATATGGTCTGGAATTAAGTAGCATAATAACATATTTGTAGAGCATTTCATCATTTATAAAGCAATTTTATATGAAGTATTTTCTTTATTCCTCACAAAAACCCAATTGATTAGGCAGCGCAGATAATAATTTCAATTTTCCAAATGAGTACACTGTGGTTCAGAAAGGTTAGTGACATACCAGTGTCACACAGAGCTGGGATAAGATACCAATCCAGTCTGTGACTCTAAAATCTAGTGGGGTTGTTGCTTGTTTTTTTCACTAAGTTATGTCACCTTCTGTGTAGGTCAGGGGTTCTTAGCCTTTACTGGGCCACAAGCAGACCTCTGTAAGAAGCTGATTATAGTTATGGACACACATACACACCTTGCTATCCTCATTCAGCAGGATTTTGCAATGAACTTCAGGGGCCTCCTAGACTCCAATTAAGAACCTCCGTACCAAGAACCAGTCCTAGCTGGATTCCTCAGACATATTTAGTATTAACTGGCAATGAACTTGCTCTGTCTAGTTATCTTCTGCCATCTTCAGTCATTTTGTACTCTGACTCATCCACAAGCCCATTGAGTACTACAGAGAACTCAAGGGTACACAGGTTCAGAAGAGCTGGCAGTGGAGGGATGCTTCAGGAAGAAAGGAAGTGTCATTAGGCTAAGCCTCAAAGGAAATTCCATTCTGCCATATTCAAAGGACATAGTGCTGGAGAGAAGCAAATATTTTTGTGTGTTTTCTGTTTTTTTTTAATTAATTTATTTATTTTTGGCTGCGTTGGGTCTTTGTTGCCCTGTGCAAGCTTTCTCTAGGTGCGGCAAGCAGGGGCTACTCTTCTGTGCTGTGCCTGGGCTTCTCATTGCAGTGGCTTCTCATTGCAGAGCACGGGTTCTAGGCGCGCTGGCTTCAGTAGCTGTGGTACGTGGGCTCAGTAGTTGTGGCACACGGGCTTAGCTGCTCCGCAGCATGTGGTATCTTCCCGGACCAGGGATCGAACCCAGGCGGATTCTTAACCACTGCGCCACCAGGGAAGTCCCGAGAAGCAAATGTTGATGTAGAAGACTAGTGGAAGATGAATTTGGAGAAATAACAGAAGACCAAGTTGTAGAGCATTGAACAAGGAGCTAAAGATGTCAGCTTTAAGTCTGTGAACCATATGGTGCCATCTATAAATGGCATTTTAAGAAGATTACTCTAGAAGTACTGTGGAAGATGGATCGGAAGGGGATGGATTGGAAACAGGAAGCCTAGTTTTACTATAATCCAGGAGCAAGCAGACTAGGGTTTGAATTTAGGTAGAGACAAGAGACACGGAAATAGAGGCAGAAATGAGAACATTTATAGAGGAAGAATTGACAGATCTGGATGAAGGATACCTTGAAGAAAGGATTAAATAGTCTCTCAAGATTTTGAACCTTGGAAAAGTGAATTTGTTCAACAAATATTGATGTGACTGATATAAACGGGGAACTGCTGGGTACCAGGTTCACACGTACAAGGCCAAGGCCAGCACCTGACTGATTCAACCAGTAAAGTTATAAGCAGCCATTTTTACAAGTAGCAAAGTTACAATAAGCCAAAGGTGCCAACTCCCCATGGTTTTTGTACAGCACCCAAAGAGGCAGAGTGACTGCAATGTGAGTTATGGGACACCCCATTGCTAAGGAGCTAATTCTAGATTGGAGGAAAGTGGTTTTGAAATTCTGAAGCCCAGGTCTCACCAGAACCCCAGAGAAATGGGAAACTGGCTCATGACAGCTTCCCAGGGGGTATAAGGACGTGAACAGAAGATGACCTTGTACCGGCTCCTTATAGGCTTCCCATGATCTCATGCCTGGGAATGGAGCTGTTCCTCTACACTGGGGGTGGCAGTGGCTGGGGGGTGGTGGCAGGAGCTAGTTTTCAGGAATAGAAGATACACTTGGTACTAGATACATAGACTATAAAGTTAGATCAGGACATTCATGTACTGGCCAGACTACAGGAATAGGTTTTTTTTGCGGTACGCAGGCCTCTCACTGCTGCGGCCTTTCCCGTTGCGGAGCACAGGCTCCGGACGCGCAGGCCCAGCGGCCGTGGCTCACGGGCCCAGCCGCTCCGCGGCATGCGGGATCCTCCCGGACCGGGGCACGAACCCGCGTCCCCTGCATCGGCAGGTGGACTCTCAACCACTGCGCCACCAGGGAAGCCCAGGCATAGGTTTTTGTGTCATTCACAGAGAGGTGGGGCATCTTGAGTGTTGGACTTTCAGCTCCAGGTCCTGGGTTCAGGTCCTGGCTCTGTCACTCACTAGGTATGTGTTCCAGTCACCATGGCTGTGTGACACATTACCTGAAAACTAAGTGGCTTAAAATGGCAACATTTATTTTGTTCCTGGATCTGCAACAAGGGCAGGCCTCTGTACATCTTCACATGAGTCAGATCTTCCTCCCAGCATATGCTGGGACAGCTCGAAGGCTGGGGACTGAATCGGTGGAAAGCTCGCCCATCTGGTAGTTGCTGTTGGCTGTCAGCTGGGGCTGCAGCTTCCTCACGCATGGTGTCTGAGTTCCCCGGAAAGCATCCTGAGAGGGAGAGCCAGGCGGAAGCCCTACTCCTTTGTGCCCCAGCCTCAGAAGTCACACGGTGTCACTTCTACCATTCACCAACGTAGTGACAAAGCCCTGCCCGGTTTCAACAAGAGGAGAAACAGACAGCCTCTATTGGGGGTGGGGAGGAAGGTTCTGGAAGAGCATGCTGTCCTGGAAAGAGAGCTGTGGCCATTTTCGGAGGCTACAATCTGCCAGAATGTTAACCTGATCTCTCTTTTTTTTTTTTTTTTTAATTGTGGTAAAATACACATAATATAAAACTTACCATTGTAACCATTTTTTTTTTTTTTTTTTTTTTTTTTTGTGGTACGCGGGCCTCTCACTGTTGTGGCCTCTCCCGCTGCGGAGCACAGGCTCCGGACGCGCAGGCTCAGCGGCTCATGGCTCACAGGCCCAGCCGCTCCCACGGCATGTGGGATCTTCCCGGACCGGGGCACGAACCCATGTCCCCTGCATCGGCAGGCGGACTCCCAACCAGTGCGCCACCAGGGAAGCCCTGTAACCATTTTTAAGTGTGCTGTTTGGTGGCATTAAGTACACTCACAGTGTTGTGCAATTATCACCACTATTCATTCCCAGAAACATTTCATCACCCGAAAGAGAAACTCCAAACCCATGAGACAATAACTCCCTCTCCTTCTTCCAGTCCCTGGTCACCTCTGTTCTGCTTTCTGTCTCTGTGGATGTGCCTATTCTAAGTACTTCATCGAAGTGGAATTCATACACTATTTGTCCTTTCGTGTCTGGTTTATTTCACTTAGCATAATGTTTTCAAGGTTCTAACACGAGTCTCTTTTCTCATCTATAAGAACAATGAAGAATGGAACAGGGCTGCTTGGAGGACTTAATCAGATAGTACATGTTACGGTGTACAAATTTCTTGATACTCCTCCCATCAAAAAGTGAAATCTAATTCCACTTATAGGGACTGGCCTTAGTGACCTGTTTCCAATGAAGGGAATGCAGCAGAAATCGGGGTCTTCTGAGGCTTCGTCATAAAAGGTGATATGACTTTTGCCTGGTTGTTGGGACACTGGCCCTTGGGACTCAGCCCTTTCTTCAGTATTGCATAGAGAAAATGTATCTGCTGCCAGGAAAAGCCCCTAGCATTAACTGTCAGATGTGTGAGTGAGTCAGCCTGAAGACGATTACAGCCCAGCCTTCAAGCCACCACCCACAGACGCCAAGTGGAGCAGAAATGAGCTGTTCCAAGCAAACCCTACACAAGTTACAAAGTCAAGAGCAAAACCAATGTTATTTTTGTGTTTTTACACAGCAGTAGATAACCAGAACATAAGTTTCTGTTCTTATGTTCAAAGCCAACTAACCAACCAACAATCATTTCCCTCTTCTTCCTTGTTCCCCCAAATGACAGCCAAGTACTCGGAGAAGGTGACCTCACCCCAACTCAGGGGTAACCAACATGGTAATCCCATTCTCTTGGCAGCTGGAGGTGGACATGTGACCCAGTTCTAGTCAATGAGACATAATGGGGAGATCTGCTGGGGTACCTCCAGAAAAGACTGCCTGGCTCTTAAAAAGAGATACAGAGAGGGCTTCCCTGGTGGCTCAGTGGTTGAGAGTCCGCCCGCCGATGCAGGGGACACGGGTTCGTGCCCCGGTCCAGGAAGATCCCACATGCCGCGGAGCGGCTGGGCCCGTGAGCCATGGCCGCTGAGCTTGCGCGTCCGGAGCCTGTGCTCCGCAACGGGAGAGGCCACAACAGTGAGAGGCCTGTGTACTGAAAAAAAAAAAAAAAAGAGATAGAGAGAAAGAGATGGTGTCATGACTGTGTGGGATACCTGCAACCACTGAGGTCATTTTTTTAAACCAGGAGGTAAGCAGAAATGAGGGCAAAGCCAACAGGGCAAGAACGGCAGTGTGGGAAGTTGGAAAGACCCATTGATGACAAAGTTGAGGCACTGACTCAGCCAATCCTGGAACTGCCCTTCCTTGGGAGTATACGATGGTATGTGAGATGAAAATTTTCCTTATTTTTTAAAGTTGGGTTTTTTGTTCATGGCCACCCAAAGCAACATCCTAACTGATATGTTTATGTCAAGTGTGGTATATTATAAGGAACATAGGAACACAGTCAGTGGAAATAAATGTCAGCTGTGATGATGATGATGAAGAAGAAGAAAGAGGGCGGATTCTTGGAGAGCAGAATACTCAGGTGAGAATAGCAGAGCTCCTGGATTTTGAAGAAAACGCTCCCCTTTATGGGGGAGTGGACAAGTAGAATCAACAGAGGACAAGGTGACAGGTAACCAGGAAATGAAAGAAGACGTGAAGTATGATGCCAGCCAAGGAGATGAGATTACAGGTATCTCCCACTTTCTGAAAGTTCACATTACACTCTTTTGCTTTTACAAGACACCTACCTTAGTCCCTGTTCTCAACAACCGAGAGATATCCAAAGAGGACTTTCGCTGCAGAGCAGATTCTCCTGCCATCACATCAGTGGTGACCTCAAAGGGGACAAACTTGACATGCAAAACCCAGGTGGTCGTATCTGCTGATACCCCATGAGGTGTTCTGCTAGATCAGTGATTCTCAGAGTGTAGCCCCCAGATCAGCAGCATCAGCAACACCTGTGAACTTGCTAGAAATGTAAATTCTCAAATCTCACCCTACACCTATTAAATCGGAAACTCAGGAGTGGAGACCAGGAATCTGTTTCCACAAGTCCTTGAGGTGATTCAAATGCCTCTAAAGGCTGAGAATCGCTCAGACTAAACACCTAGATGTTAGGAAATTTGCTCCTAAGGATGTTGTGTCTATGAATTGCCCTGTGGGGAGAAATGGAGAGAACTAAATCTGGGGACAAAAGCAATTCTTTGGGGGGAGGGGGTTGGTGAGAATTTCCTATAGGGGTGTTACTGAGTCCAAGCTCTCTCTGCTTGCTGCACGACAGGCCAGTAAATCGGGAGACAAGGTTGAGGCAAGGAATAACGACTTTATTCAGAAAGCCCGCGAACCGAGAAGGTGGCAGACTAGGGTCTCCAAAAACCATCTTATTGGGGTCTGGATGCCAGTTTCTTTTATAGAACAGAGAGGGGGAGGAGGTGAGGCAATATAGTAAAAAGGCCATTCGTTTTGCCTGGCTTGGCCAGCATCAGGGAGGGATGTGTTAATTTCTTCTTTTCTGCAGCCATTCACAGGTGGGCAGGGTCAGATTGTCTCCCTGTGAGCTGAACAAAAGACACTTTAGTTTAACATGCAGGCTGAGGGGCAGGGTTCCCTGAGACAGGCCATTATGTATGATTATAATAACAAAGGCAACGAAAAGCAAAGGTTAAAGTCAAAGAAGCAGATCCAACATGGAGTCAGAATTGGTTCTTCCCTGTTACAATTTTCCACTGTCAGTGTCCATTCCACAATCTTGTGGGAAAAGGGGTGACAGCTATTCTAACTGCTTTGTCAGATGGATCTTTCTGGGAGGGTCCACCATTGGTGCCAGTGTTCAGATTTGTCTTTTTTGTTCCTCTTTGGAAAGTGTCTACTTTACATCCGTAGACTTAAAAAATACTGATGATCTAAAAGTTGAGACTTAAGTTTTATTCCGTGGGAATTTTGAGGACTTCAAGACCAGGAGGCAGCATCTAAAGTTAAGGAAATTAGCACTTTTCTATGTATGGGAAGATTCCAGGCTCACTGAAATCATTCCTTTGATACACACCTCAGATACCTGGGGCCTGTATGGTGTATTCTCATAGCCTGAGTTTCCTCAGGGCTTGCCGTAGGGAGTGGCTGCAGTCGGATGGCTGCTAGATGGCAGGTATCATTCTCCTTCCTGAGTTTCCTCAGGGCTCACCAGCTCACCTTGAGGGGCTGCAAGCACCGCTGATGACTGATAATGGAGGGAAATATTCCATTTCTCATATCTTCTCCCCTTGGTCAGGAATTTGACCAATATTTGGGAGACATTTCATGATCAAATTTTGTCCCACGGCGCTGGGAGGCTCATCCCAGATCAGGGGGAAATTCTTCATATGTCACTCCAGGTGTTAATTTTTGGATTAGGCCCTATTGATAATGAAAGATTCTCTGGATCCTCTGTCTAAGTATGATCCAGGAGACACCTTGCCTTGTTGCTTCCTCCCATACCTAAAATCACGCTATTACAATTATTTTATGTTATAAAGGTGATCTATTTCCTCAAGATGTTTAGCCAGAGAAGTCTTGTTGGAGGCCTGGTTACACACTGGGTAGTGTAAGAGACAACAATCTTATAAAATAGACAGGATATAAGTAATGCAGCTGGTAACATTGACAAAGTCATAGTGTAGCAGGGAGACACAAATCATAAACAGTTTGGAAACAAAGAACAAATTAAAACAATGATTAGTATAACTAGTTGTAATCCAGTTGCAATAACAACCAACCAAAGGAACCATAACTGATTTAATGAGCCATCCATAGTTTCACTGTACCAGCCATGAATACTTATACATGCATGGCTTAATCTCTGAGACAAACATATGGTACTAGCAGGATCAACCAGGTAGAGAGAAAAAGATAAAATGTTTCAATTCTACTTACCAAGGTATAATTTACCAAATTACTAGAAGTCATAATTAGTTTTCCTTACACCTGGAAAACACAGATTTAAACCAATAACTTTTTAGATAGAAACCATAAAAAGTATAACCATATTCACCAGTTTATTCAGTCCTAGGTAATTAATTTGTGTTGATCTGGATGAAGTAATCAGGTTTTCCATTAGTTTTGTCATTCATTACCCAGTCCAGTGATATTATCTAAAGGCTACCAGAAACTTATATTTGTTAAAAAGTTCCTTTTTATGAGTCCTCTTGAAAATCTTCACTTTGTAAAAGCATCAGGACAAAACTTAAAATAACCTGGTTAAAGATTTGAGTACAATACAATTAGCAGGAAACTTGGATATTTCTATGACATGTAACATTGTAGAATAACTAGAATTATGATTGATAACATATCAGGACATATCAGATGTTAGATTCAAATTAAATTTTGGAATATCTATATTAATGACATTAATACATACACTATAACCTAAGGTTCATCTCCAATCCCTTGACAATATTTCTGAAATAATTTAACATGCCAAATAAACTTAGTTTAACATTCCTCTCTGAGATGTCTCCGAGATGTTCTTCTGAAGTATTCCAGAGTCAGCAGGAGGCTAAAAAAGTTTTAGTCAGATTTTGATATTTGGGAATTTTGTTAAAAACATCATAAAGGTTTTAAAACACAACAGGATCATAGGTCACTGTGAAACAATACTTATTCATTTAACCAAAATCACAAAACGATTAAAAGAAAACAAATATGGATCTCCTAAGGGCACAGAAACTCATACAATCTGTTATCAAAAAGGAGCACTTCTAACAGAGAGAGAGGTCAAATTCCAGTCTTGTATTAGCTTACTTAATAAAATCTGTTTACTTAGTTAACTTCAATCTAAATTTAGTTCATCCTGACCATGTATAAAACTTTCTCAGTAAAATGTACTTCCATTCCTCACACTTTCATAACTGAAAACACACATTCTACCACACTGAAATGTTTTATTATTTTCAGTAGCTTTAATTATAAATTTAAATAGAATCCCTGACTCTTAAAAATCTTAATTTCTAGTGAAAGCCAAGAGACAAGTAATAGTTACCAAAATCTGGAGAGACTATTGTAGATAGCTTTTCAGACCTAAAGGTTCTTATCTCATTTACATTTTCTTTCCTTAGAAGTTTCTTCATATCAAGTTACTTTCCTTGCTGACAGATTTGCAACAGGTGTAACAAGATTTCATTTAACTTCTATTAAACCTAGGTGCAGTGAAAGTATTATACTTAATGTTGATGACTCTAAAGACATGTCTATATTAATTAGATCTCAAACTTAAACATTAATTTAATACTAAATATTTCCCAGTTCACGTGAAACTGAAACTAATTTAGCTTAATTTCTCTTGTATTTAGAATTGTTTGGTTTGTAAGTGCTTACTTTTCTTTAAGCCAGTTAAACAGAGCTCATACACAAATCAACCTCAGCAATGTTATCCAACGACAAAGACACATACAAACACAGAAACAAACAGAGAGAACTCATTGTTCTCATTTCAAAATTTCAGCCCTGCAGGTACAGCAATGTAAAACCCATCAGTTTACAAGAGGTTGGATTAAAGTTGGGTTTCTGGTAGATGGAACAAATAAAGCTCACTTTTCTAGATGGCTAAATATTTACAGGAATAACACTGAGGATTTCTATTTACCCTTGACAAGTCAATTTCTAAATTACTTTACACTTTTTTCAAAATTTGCATTTTAAAAAGATAGCAGAGATGAGGGTTCTTGAGAACACCAAATAGGACATTTGCATCTCAAAGATACAGGCAAGTTTCTCCTAGGATGACTTTGTTTCCTTCTCTGCAGTTTCCATGAGCTCCATTTGTAGGCTTTAAGTTCCAGTGGGACCCTGACATCAAGCTTGTTCTGGTGAAAAAGTTACTTGAGCATTTAATTTACAAAGGAGATCTCATCCTAAAAAGGGGGGATTGGATACTCTGGCATATATAAGAAGTTATGTTTCAGGGTGAGGTCCCCTAGCTGGCCTTCTAGAGGTTGTAAGAATGAAGGGTTTTGTACTTCTCCAGAAACTCCTGTGAGTGAGATAGACTGCGATGTTTTCTGTGTCACCTTGGCGTTTACCACAGAATATGTGGCACCCGTATCTACTAGAAAATCAGTCAACTTGTTCCCCACTGTCAAAGTTACCCAGGGCTCCTGTGGGGAAATTAGAATCTGATGCCTCAAGTCTAAAGGAGTTCCCTGGCTTCTTACAGGATATTGGTGTAAGGGAAATTGCCCTGTTGCAGAAGTGATTCCTGGTCCAAATTGGGTGCCCTGTTGGGTCTTAGATGGTAATACTAAACCAGGTCCCTGTGCTCCAGGGTTAACATAGAAACTTCTATTCGATCCCCATGGGAAGGGGAAACAGGAGGTGGTGAAAGGAGTAAATATGTTGGCGGCATTGGGGGGGTGAGCAGCCCTCTGACTCCTTTTCCTCCTGATGCAATAGCATAAATGCTCCTACATATGGAATCCCACCTCTTTTCCCTGCTCTTTATCAAAACACTTCTAATTGCGAGATCATATAATAATTGAGGAAGCCATTCGAGCCATCACCTTTCTGAACTTAACATATATTGTGTCCACACCTTATTACAATAGTATATCATGTCTTTCTTAGTCATAGGCTCACGGCTATGTTTTGCCCATTTATCTAATATACGCCCCAAAGGGTTCTCCTTTGGGATAGATGGAGTATTTCCCACTTTTATAAGTTTGCTAACACCAAAACACAAAAGATGCAAACAAATTCCAACGCAAAAAGCACAAAGAAATTCCGACACTGATTCACACGAAACCAAAATCAAAACCAAAACCAACAAACCAGTTCCCAAATCAGGTAAAGTCCAACAATTCCCCTCTCCAAGACGGTACCCCCACCAAACAATTGGCTTGTCCTGTAAAGGAAAAGCCCAAATTGTGGGGAGAATATATTCCCGGTGCACACACCAGAGCGACTTACCCTCCAAAATTGACTCGTAGAAGTTTGTCGGTTCCTTGCTTCAACTGCCAAACACTGGTGTAGCTGGTGCCGCTTCAGGGAATTTTGAAGGGAAGATCCTCAGGGAAAATGGTCTCAGCCGCTGCTAGGGCCTTGCCCCAATATTCCCTGACTGGGGCCAGCTAGCCACGAGCAGCAAGGCACCTAGCTGGCTCGCCAAATTTGTTACCGAGTCAAGCTTGCTCTGCAAGCTGCACAACAGCCCAATAAACCAGGAGACGAGGTGTTGAGGCAAGGAATAGATTTTATTCAGAAAGCCAGCAGACTGAGAAGATGGTGGGCTAGGGTTCCCAAAAAACCATCTTATCAGGGTCTGGATGCCAGTTTCTTTTGTAGAACAGAGATGGGCAGGAGGAAGTAAAGTAAAAAGGCCATTAGTTTTTCCTGGCTTGGCCAGCATCAGGGAGGGGATGTGTTAATTTCTTCTTTTCTGCAGCCATTTACAGGTGGGCAGGGTCAGATTGTCTCCCTGTGAGCTGAACAAAGGCACTTTAGTTTAACATGCAGGCAGAGGGGCAAGGTTCCCTGAGGCAGGTCATTATGTATGATTATAATAACAAAAGCAACAAAAAGCAAAGGTTAAAGTCAAAGAAACAGATCCAACTTGGAGTCAGAATTGGCTCTTCCCTGTTACAGAGGGATGGAGATTTTTCTACGTGCAAGATTGAAGAAAGGGCTCTCTCTTCACTGTAAAATCAGAGGATGGGCAAGGACAGAAAAGATAGGCTAGTATCTAGAGTGCTTCGAGGGGACCCTATGAAGGATTTAAACTGTACTTTTCCTTTTTTCCTAGGACTCTGGGAACAGTCATGTTTATGGTCTGGTTTTTAATTTTACTTTCCTCCTCTTTTATAGATTCCTCTGGCTGCCCCCAAATGTACAGCAGAGTCTTTCAGGCACTGGAGTTTGTATCCTTGAAATGAAGTCACACACTCAGCAAATGTTTTGTCTACTGTGTCCCAGGCATTTTTCTGTGTATTTAGGAGACCGCAGTGAACAAAGGCCCCCACCATGGTGGAGGATGGTAACTTCAGCATGATCACAAGATCCCTGGAGCACCACCCTGTTACCTCATCACCAACCAATCAGAAGAAAGTCACACACCATGCAGCCCTCAACCCAAATTTTGCCTATAAAAACTTCTCCCCCCAAGCCATTGGGGAGTTCAAGGTTTGGGTTTTTTTTTTTTTTTTCAATATGTATTTATTTATTTGGTTGTGCTGGGTCTTAGTTGTGGCAGGTGGGCTCCTTAGTTGTGGCAGGCAGGCTCTTTAGTTGTGGCATGCAAATTCTTAGTTGCAGCATGCATGTGGGATCTAGTTCCCTGGCCAGTGATCAAACCTGCGCCCCCTGCACTGGGAGAGTGGAGTCTTAAGCCACTGTGCCACCAGGTAAGTCTCAGTTCCAGGCTTTTAAGCACAAGCCACCCATTCTCCTTGCTTGGCCCTGCAATAAACCTTGCTCTGCCCCAGACTCCAATATTTCAGTTTGTTTGGCCTCACTGTGCATCAGGTACATGAACAGAGGAGCAGCTCCATCCTACATGAAGCAGCAGAAGATGACCCATGACCTAGAGAGGCAGGCACTTGGGCTACAACAGATTTAGCAAGTTGGTGGGGTTTTTCATTAAATATTGTTGCTTTGTTACGAAATGTAGTGGCATAATTGGCAGCACAGGGGAAAGGAACTACCTACTGGAAAGGGAAAGATTAAAAATACACAAGAGAAAAGATAACTGTGGAATAGAATTCCAGCCTCTACTTTTCAGCTTCTTTTAGTTTCCATCTTGCCATAAGATTGGGAATTATCACTTCTGTCACTCTTTCCTTTTCCCCATGTAAAGACAGCTATTTCCCAAAAGGGTACAAGAGTGACCAGTACTGCTGTACTTAGTTCCTGGTAGTTGGTTACCTTCCAGAGAGGTGACAAAGGAAAGGTCACTGTGTGCCATTGTTAGAATGTGCTAAACAAATCTGACTTGAGGCATATTAAACAGCTAGACGTAAGGAGTCATGACTCATCATGAGTCATTAAGGGATAGAAATGCAAAACAGAAACCACTCCACCTAACAGGTGGGGTCCTGTTAATAGAGCAAAGAGCTGCTCCCAGAATAGTACAAAATTGTGCCGCAACCCCACAACGGGCAAAATAAATGCAGAAGTTTTTTGTTTACATTTCATAGAATTTTTCTTAAGGTGACATCGCTGGCATCCATTTCTGACTAAAGATAGTTGGCACTTCCTACATCACTAGGAAACTTAGATTTAAAAAAATAACTTTCCAAAAAGGGAACAGAGCACAGATTGCATTCAGCCTTTTCTTTAAGTGTTGTATAAAGAGGTGTCATTTCTTACAGATAAGCAATGAGTGCTTTATAAAGTGGGAATAAATTTTTGAGCTTTTTTAAAAAAGAAGTAATTTCTGTTAAAAGAAGCATTTGTTGGATGTGGCATTTTGAGAAGTTAGTTTTTTTGCTCTTCAAAGGTGACACTACTCTTTGTGTCACTTCAAGGGTTATTGCATCTGATAGTCCCAGTAACATCAGAGGGTGATTAATAATCCAATATTATTCATGGATATTGGTATTGAAGGTCAAATGCTTTGTGTGTGTGTGTCTGTGAATCTTTTACATAGGGAAAGATGAATGTAAAGTTGCAAACTGAGTCTTTTTTTTTTTTTTTAATATGAACATTCCCCTATCCTCAAGAGTAAAACAACAGTATTTTTACAGAACAACAGTAAATTAACATAGGTGTTGGCAAGCTGAAACTAAGTGCTCCAGGAGAAAGAAAAGACTCAGAGGACTATGGCAGATTTTTTTCCCCAGAGATGACCACAGCATTATTTCCCATTCTACATGCTCAATTACATTAAATGCAGATGGTCTAAACTCACTGATTAAAAGCAGATTGTCATTTCTGCAAGATCCAAATACATGCTGTCTATAAGAAATACAGTTTAAATATAATGACACAGGTTAAAAGCAAAAGGATGGAAAAAAGATATGTCACGCTAACATTAATCAAAAGAAAGTTAGACTGTCTATATTAATATCACTCAAAGTAGTTTTCAGAGCAAAGAATATTAGCAGAGATAAAAAGGGTCACTTCATAATAATAAAGGGGTCAAGTCACCAAGAGGACATAAAAATCCTAAATATTTATACACTTAGGAAAAAAAGCTTCAAATTACATAAAAAGAAGAGTGATAGAGGGCTTCCCTGGTGGCGCAGTGCTTAAGAATCCACCTGCCAACACATGGGACACAGGTTCAAGCCCTGGTCCGGGAAGATCCCACAGGCCGCAGAGCAACTAAGCCCGTGTGCCACAACTACTGAGCCCACATGCCGCAACTACTGAAGCCCGTGCACCTAGAGCCCATGCTCCCCAACAAGAGAAGCCACCGCAACAAGAAGCCTGCGCACCACAACGAAGAGTAGCCCCCGCTCGCCACAACCAGAGAAAGCCCATGCACAGCAAAAAAGACCCAACACAGCCAAAATAAATAAATAAATAAATTCATTAAAAAAGAAAAGAAAAGACTGATAGAACTTCAAGGAAAAGATAGATACATTCAAAGTTTTAGTTAGAGATTTTAACACCCTTTCCCAATAATTAATACAAGTAGACACAAATCAGTAATAATATAAAAGACCTAAACACTATCAACCAACTTGACAAATTGACACTTACAGAACACTCCACCCGACAATAGCAGCATACACATTAGTGTCCTTTTTTTATTGAAGTCTAGTTGATGTACAGTGTTGTGCCAATCTCTGCTGTACAGCAAAGTGACTCAGTTATACACATAGAGACATTCTTTTTCTATGGTTTTCCATTATGGTTTATCCCAGGATAGTGAATATAGTTCCCTGTGCTGTACAGTAGGACCTTGTTGTCCATCCATTCTATATATAATAGTTTTCATCTACTAACCCCAAACTCCCAGTCCATCCCTCCCCCACCCTGCTCCCCCTTGGAAACCACAAGCCTGTTTTCTATGTCTGTGAGTCGTCTGTTTCTATTTTATAGATAGGTTCATTTGAGCCATATTTTAGATTCCACATGTAAGTGATATCATATGGTATTTGTCTTTCTCTTTCTGACTTACTTCATTCAGTATGGTAATCTCTAGTTGCATCCATGTTGCTGCAAATGGCATTATTTCATTCTTTTTTGTGGCTGAGTAGTATTCCATTATATATATGTACCACATCTTCTTTATCCATTCACCTGTTGATGGACATTTAGGTTGTTTCCATGTTTTGGCTATTGTGAATATGCTGCTGTGAACATAGGGATGCATGTATCTTTTTGAATTACAGTATTGTCCAGATAGATGCCTGGGAGTAGGATTGCTGGATCCTATGGTAATTCTATTTTTAGTTTTCTGAGGAAACTCTACACTGTTTTCCATAGTGGCTGCACCAACTTACGTTCCCACCAACAGGGTAAGAGGGTTCTCTTTTCTCCACACCCTCTCCAGAATTTGTTATTTGTAGACTTTTTAATGATGGCCATTCTGACTGGAGTGAGGTGGTACCTCATTGTAGTTTTGATTTGCTTTTGCCTAATAATTAGTGATGTTGAGCAACTTTTCATGTGCCTATTGGCCATTTGTATTTCTTTTTTAGAGAATTGTCTATTTAGGTCTTCTGTCCATTTTTAGATGGGCTGGGTTTTTTTGTTGTTGAGTTGTATGAACTGTTTGTATATTTTGGAAATTAAGCCCTTGTCGGTTGCATCGTTTGCAAATATTTTCTCCCATTCCGTAAGTTGTCTTTTCATTTTGTTTATGGTTTCCTTTGCTGTGTACACATTATTTTCAAGTGCACATGTAACATTTTCCAAGATAGATCATATTCTCAGTCATAAAGCTTGATAAATTTAAAATAATTCAAACTGTTGTAGGAAAATGGGGCTCAAGAGGATGGTCATGGCCCGTGTCTCAGGTAAGTACCTGGAATGGGCCACCAAGTGAGGGACCTGGACTTCGTGCAGGAAAAAATTCAAGAGCCAGCCATAGTAAACTCAAAGCAGGTTTACTGACAGAGAGACACTTTCCATAGGCAGAATGCAGTCTGTCTAAGGAGGCGAGAGCGGCCATGGGAGAAACACACTCCACAGACAGAGTGTGGGCCATCTTAGAAGATGACAGCAGCCCCAAAATATGGGGTGATCAGTTTTTATGGGCTGGGTAATTTCATAGGCTAATGAGTAGGAGGATTATTCCAACTATTTGGGGGAAGAGGGCGGGGATTTCCAGGAATTGGGCCACCACCCAATTTTTGCCCTTTTTATGGTCACCCTTAGAACCGTCATGGTGCCTGTGGGTATGCATTTAGTATGCTAATGCATTACAATGAGCATGAAATGAGGCTAATTGTCTACCAGAAGTTGAAGCTCATGCAATCTTAGGCCTAGTTGGTTTTAACCAGTTTATGTCGTATCCTCAATGGCTATGTCATTCTTTGAAAGGTTGGGCCCTACCCACTTCCCTCCTGTCTCAAAACTATGGAAAGATATTCTCAAACACAATGGAATTAAATTAAAAACCAGTAAAAAAAGACATCTGGAAAACCCCCAAATATGTGAAAACTAAACAGCACACTTCTAAATAACTCATGAGCCAAAGAAGAAAGGGACACTTAAAAGTATTTTGGGGCTTCCCTGGTGGCGCAGTGGTTGAGAGTCCGCCTGACGATGCAGGGGACAAGGGTTCATGCCCCGGTCCGGGAATCCCACATGCCGTGGAGCGGCTGGGCCTGTGAGCCATGGCCGCTGAGCCTGTGTGTCTGGAGCCTGTGCTCCGCAACGGGAGAGGCTGCAACAGTGAGAGGCCCGCGTACTGCAAAAAAAAAAAAAAAAAAAAAAGAAGATGTGGTACATATATACAATGGAATATTACTCAGCCATAAAAAAGAACGAAATAATGCCATTTGCAGCAACACGAATGCACCTGGAGATGGTCATAATGAGTGAAGTCAGTCAGACAGAGAAAGAGAATATCGTATGATATCAGTTATATGAGGAATCTAAACAGAAATAATACAAATGAGCGTATCTACAAAACAGAAATGGACTCACAGACTTAGAGAATGACCTTATGGTTATGGAGGTGGGGGGAGGGGGGAGGGAAGGAATAGTTAGGGAGTTTGGGATTGACATGTACACACTACTATATTAAAAAGGATAACCAACAAGGACCTACTGTATAGCACAGGGAACTCTGCTCAATGTTATGTGTTACGTGGCAGCCTGGAGGGGAGTCTGGAGGAGAATGGATACATGTATATGTATGGCTGATTCACTTTGCTGTGCACCTGGATCTATAACAACATTGTTATTGTTAATCAGCTATATATATATAAAATGAAGAATGCCTTTGATGGCTTATTAGTAGACTGGACGTGACTGAGAAAAGAATCTCTGAGCTAAAGTATATATCAATAAAATCCTCAAAAACGGAAAAGCACAGAGACCAAAGACTGAAAAAAAAAGAGAACAAAATATCCAACAATTATGGGACAACTACAAAACGTGTAATATATGCATAATAAAAATACCAGAAGGAGAAGAAAGAGAGAAAAGAACGGAACTATTTGAAAGAATAATGACTCAGAATTTCCCCAAGTTAACGTCAGACAGCAAATCACAGATCCAGGAAACTCAGAGAACACAAGTAGGAAAAGTACTTTAAAAGGCATATCATTTTCATGCTACATAAAATAAAAGATAAAGTAAAAACCCAGAAAGAAGTCAGAAGGAAACAAAAACACCTTACCAATAGAGGAACAAAGATAAGAATTACATCCAATTTCTCCTTGGAAATCATACACGGTAGAAGTGAAATATTTAAAGTGTTGAGAGAGAGAAAAAAATACCATCCTAGAATTCTGTACCCTGTGAAATCATCCTTCAAAAGTCAAGGAGAAATAGAATTTTTCAGACAAACAAAAAGTGAAGGAATTTGCTGTCAGTAGACCTACTTTGCAAGAAACGTGAAAAGAAGGTCTTTAGAGAAAAGGAAAATAATGTAGGTCAGAAAGTCAGATCTACAAAAAGTAAGGAAGAACACTGAAGAAGGAATAAATGAAATTTAAAATTTTATTTCCCTTATTCTTAATTGATCTAACAGATAACTGCTTGTTCAATACCCACAATGTATTTGATTATGTGTGTTTATGTATATATCTTATGTTTATGTATGCTTGTGTATACTTATATATAAGTGAAATAAATGACAGCAATGATAAAAGGGACAGGAGGGATAAATTATGGTAATTTTGTTATTTTTAAAATTTTATTTATTTATTTTTGGCTGCATTGGGTCTTCATTGCTGTATATGGGTTTTCTCTAATTGTGGCAATCGGGGGCTACTCTACGTAGCAGTGCACAGACTTCTCACTGTGGATTCTAGGTGCACGTGCTTCAGTAGTTGTGGCGCATGGGCTCCGTAGTTGTGGCTCACCAGCTCTAGAGCGCAGGCTCAGTAGTTGTGACGCAGGGGTTTATTTGCTCCATGGCATGTGGGATCTTCCCGGACCAGGGATCGAACCCCTGTCCTCTGCACTGGCAGGTGGGTTCTTAACCACTGTGCCACCAGGGAAGTCCAGCATAACTTTGTTATTATAAGGTAATCACATTACCTGTGATGTAGTATAGAGGTATTTGAAAGTGGACTTCGATTAGCCGTAAATGTATATTGCAAATTCTAAAAAAAAAAACAATAATTGAAAAAAAAAATTTTAAGTGCTAAGAAAGAAGACAAAAAGGAATCATTTAAAATTCAAACCATGAAAGGTGGAGGAGCTTCAAGATGGCGGAAGAATACGACGTGGAGATCACCTTCCTCCCCACAGATACACCAGAAATACATCTACATGTGGAACAGCTCCTACAGAACACCTACTGGATGCTGGCAGAAGACCTCAGACCTCCCAAAAGGCAAGAAACTCCTCACCTACCTGGGTAGGGCAAAAGAAGAAAGAGACAAAAGAATAGGGACGGGACCTGCACCAGTGGGAGGGAGCTGTGAAGGAGGAAAGGTTTCCACACACTAGAAGTCCCTTCGCGGGCGGAGACTGCGGGTGGCGGAGGGGGAGCTTCGAAGCCACGGAGGAGAGCGCAGCAACAGGGGCGCGGAGGGCAAAGCGGAGAGATTCCTGCACAGAGGATAGGTGCCGACCAGCACTCACCAGCCCGACAGGCTTGTCTGCTCACCCGCCGGGGCGGGCGGGGGTTGGGAGCTGAGGCTTGGGCTTCGGTCGGATCCCAGTGAGAGGACTGGGGTTGGCTGCGTGAACACAGCCTGAAGGGGGCTAGTGCGCCACAGCCAGCTGGGAGTCCGGGAAAAGTCTGGAGCTGCCAAAGAGGCAAGAGACTTTTTCTTGCCTCTTTGTTTCCTGGTGCGCGAGGAGAGGAGATTAACAGCACTGCTTGAAGGAGCTCCAGAGACAGGCGCGAGCCGCGGCTGACCCCAGAGACGGGCATGAGACGCTAAGGCTGCTGCTGCCGCCACCAAGATTCCTGGGTGCAAACACAGGTCACTATCCCCACCTCGCCTCCCGGGAGCCTGTGCAGCCCGCCACTGCCAGGGTCCCGTGATCCAGGGACAACTTCCCAGGGAGAATGCACAGCGCCTCAGGCTGGTGCAATGTCATGCTGGCCTCTGCTGCCGCAGGCTCGCCCCGCACTCCGTACCCCTCCCTCCCCCCGGCCTGAGTGAGCCAGAATCCCCGAATCAGCTGCTCCTTTAACCCCGTCCTGTCTGAGTGAAGAAAAGATGTCCTCAGGCGACCTACACGCAGAGGCGGGGCCAAATCCAAAGCTGAACCCTGGGAGCTGTGCGAACAAAGAAGAGAAAGGGAAATCTCTCCCAGCAGCCTCAGGAGCAGCGGATTAAATCTCCACAATCAACTTGATGTACCCTGCATCTGTGGAATACCTGAATAGACAACGAATCATCCCAAATTGAGGAGGTGGACTTTGGGAGCAACGATATTTTTTTTCTCTTTTTGTGAGCGTATATGTGTATGCTTCTGTGTGTGATTTTGTCCGTAAAGCTTTGCTTTTACCATTTGTCCTAGAGTTCGGTGTGTCCGTTTTTGTTTTTGTTTTTTAGTGTAGTTTTTAGCGCTTGTTATCATTGGTGGATTTTTCTTTTTTTTGGTTTGGTTGCTCTCTTCTTTCTTTTTTATAATTTTTTAAAAAAAATTTTAATAATTATTTTTTATTTTAATAACTTTTATTTTATTTTACTTTATTTTATCTTCTTCTTTCATTCTTTCCTTTTTTTCCTCCATTTTATTCTGAGCCATGTGGATGACAGGCTCTTGGTGCTCCAGCCAGGCGTCAGGGCTGTTTCTCTGAGGTGGGAGAGCCAAGTTCAGGACATTGGACGACAAGAGACCTCCCAGCTCCACATAATATCAAACGGTGAAAATCTCCCAGAGATCTCCATCTCAACGCCAAGATCCAGCTCCACTCAACGATCAGCAAGCTACAGTGCTGGACACCCTATGCCACACAACTAGCAAGACAGGCACACAACCCCACCCATTAGCAGAGAGGCTGCCTAAAATCATAATAAGGCACAGATACCCCAAAACACAACACCAGACGTGGACCTGCCCAACAGAAAGACAAGATGAGCCTCATCCACCAGAACACAGGCACTAGTGCCCTCCACCAGGAAGCCTACACAACCCACTGAACCAACCTTAGCCACTGGGGGCAGACACCAAAAACAACAGGAACTACGAACCTGCAGCCTGCAAAAAGGAGACCCCAAACACAGTAAGTTAAGCAAAATGAGAAGAGAGAGAAACAGCAGATGAAGGAGCAAGGCAAAAACCCATGAGACCTAACAAATGAAGAGGAAACAGGCAGTCTACCTGAAAAGGAATTCAGAATAATGATAGTAAAGATGATCCAAAATCTTGGAAACAGAATGGAGAAAATACAAGAAACGTTTAACAAGGACCTAGAGGAACTAAAGAGCAAACAAACAGTGATGAACAATACATAAATGAAATTAAAAATTCTCTAGAAGGGATCAGTAGCAGAATAACTGAGGCAGAAGAACGGATAAGTGACCTGGAAGATAAAATAGTGGAAATAACTACCGCAGAGCAGAATAAAGAAAAAAGAATGAAATAATTGAGGACAATCTCAGAGACCTCTGGGACAACATTAAATGCACCAACATTTGAATTATAGGGATCCCAGAAGAAGAGAAAAAGAAAGGGACCGAGAAAATATTTGAAGAGATTATAGTTGAAAACTTCCCTAATTTGGGAAAGGAAATAGTTAATTCCAGGAAGCACAGAGAGTCCCATACAAAAATAAATCCAAGGAGAAACACACCAAGACACATATTAAACTATCAAAAATTAAATACAAAGAAAAAATATTAAGAGCAGAAAGGGAAAAACAACAAATAACATAAAAGGGAATCCCCATAAGTTTAACAGCTGATCTTTCAGCAGAAACTCTGCAAGCCAGAAGGGAGTGGGAGGACATATTTAAAGTGATGAAGGGGAAAAACCTACAACAGATTACTCTACCCAGCAAGGATCTCATTCAGATTTGACAGAGAAATTAAAACCTTTACAGACAAGCAAAAGCTAAGAGAATTCAGCACCACCAAACCAACTTACAACAAATGCTAAAGGAACTTCTCTAGGCAGGAAACACAAGAGAAGGAAAAGACCTAAAATAACAAACCCAAAACAATTAGGAAAATGGCCACAGGAACATACACATTGATAATTACCTTAAATGTAAATGGATTAAATGCTCCAACCAAAAGACATAGACTGGCTGAATGGATACAAAAACAAGAACCATATATATGCTGTCTACAAGAGACCCACTTCAGACCTAGGGACACATACAGACTGAAAGTGAGGGGATGGAAAAAGATATTCCATGCAAATGGAAATCAAAAGAAAGCTGGAGTAGCAATTCTCATATCAGAAAAAAATAGGCTTTAAAAAAAGACTATTAGGGCTTCCCTGGTGGCGCAGTGGTTGAGAGTCTGCCTGCCGATGCAGGGGACATGGGTTCGTGCCCCGGTCCGGGAAGATCTCACATGCCGCGGAGCGGCTGGGCCCGTGAGCCATGGCCGCTGAGCCTGCGTGTCCGGAGCCTGTGCTCCGCAACGGGAGAGGCCACGACAGTGAGAGGCCCGCGTACAGCAAAAAAAAAAAAAAAAAGACTATTATAAGAGACAAAGAAGGACACTACATTATGATCAAGGGATCAATTCAAGAAGAAGATATAACAATTGTAAATATTTATGCACCCAACATAGGAGCACCTCAATACATAAGGCAAATGCTAACAGCCATAAAAGGGGAAATCGACAGTAACACAATCATAGTAGGGGACTTTAACACCCCACTTTCACGAATGGAAAGATCATGCAAAATGAAAATAAATAAGGAAACACAAGCTTTAAATGATACATTAAACAAGATGGACTTAACTGATATTTATAGGACATTCCATCCAAAAACAACAGAATACACTGTCTTCTCAAGTGCTCATGGAACATTCTGCAGGATAGATCATATCTTCAGTCACAAATCAAGTCTTGGTATTTAAGAAAATTGAAATCGTATCAAGTATCTTTTCCAACGACAACGCTATGGGACTAGATATCAATTACAGGAAAAAATCTGTAGAAAATAAAAACACACGGAGGCTAAACAATACACTACTAAATAACCAAGAGATCACTGAAGAAATGAAAGAGGAAATCAAAAAATACCTAGAAACAAATGACGATGAAAACACGATGACCCAAAACCTATGGGATGCCACAAAAGCAGTTCTAAGAGGGAAGTTAACAGCAATACAATCCTACTTTAAGAAACAAGAAACACCTCAAATAAACAACCTAACCTTACACCTAAAGCAATTAGAGAAAGAATAACAAAAAATAAAACCCAAAGTTAGCAGAAGGAAACATATGATAAAGATCAGATCAGAAATAAATGAAAAAGAAATGAAGGAAACGATAGCAAAGATCAATAAAACTAAAAGCTGTTTCTTTGAGAAGATAAACAAAATTGATAAACCATTAGCCAGACTCATCAAGAAAAAAAGGGAGAAGACTCAAATCAATAGAATTAGAAATGAAAAAGGAGAAGTAACAAATGACACTGCAGAAATACAAAGGATCATGAGAGATTACTACAAGCAACTCTATGCAAATACAGCCTCTTCAATAAGTGGTTCTTGGAAAACTGGACAGCTATATGTAAAAGAATGACATTAGAACATTCCCTAACACCATACACAAAAATAAACTCAAAATGGATTAAAGACCTAGATGTAAGGCCAGACACTATCAAACTCTTAGAGGAAAACATAGGCAGAACACTACATGACATAAATCACAGCAAGATCCTTTTTGACCCACCTCCTAGAGAAATGGAAATAAAACCAAAAATAAACAAATGGGACCTAATGAAACTTAAAAGCGTTTGCACAGCAAAGGAAACCGTAAACAAGACCAAAAGACCACCCTCAGAATAGAAGAAAATATTTGCAAACGAAGCAACTGACAAAGGATTAATCTCCCAAATTTACAAGCAGCTCATGCAGCTCAATATCAAAAAAACAAACAACACAATCCAAAAATGGGCAGAAGACCTAAACAGACATTTCTCCAAAGAAGATATACAGACTGCCAACAAACACATGAAAGAATGCTCAACATCATTAATCATTAGAGAAATGCAAATCAAAAGTACAATGAGATATCATCTCACACCAGTCCGAATGGCCATCATCAAAAAATCTAGAAACAATAAATGCTGGAGAGGGTGTGGAGAAAAGGGAACCCTCTTGCACTGTTGGTGGGAATGTAAATTGATACAGCCACTATGGAGAACAGTATGGAGGTTCCTTAAAAAACTACAAATAGAACTACCATATGACCCAGCAATCCCACTACTGGGCATATACCCTGAAAGAACCATAATTCAAAAAGAGTCATGTACCAAAATGTTCATTGCAGCTCTATTTACAATAGCCCGGAGATGGAAACAACCTAACTGTCCATCATTGGATGAATGGATTAAAAAGATGTGGCATATATATACAATGGAATATTACTCAGCCATAAAAAGAAACGAAATTGAGTTATTTGTAGTGAGGTGGATGGACCTAGAGTCTGTCATACATAGTGAAGTAAGTCAGAAAGAGAGAAACAAATACCGTATGCTAACACATATATATGGAATGTAAAAAACAAAACAAAAAAACGGTCATGAAGAACCTAGGGGCAAGATGGGAATAAAGACACAGACCTTTTAGCGAATGGGCTTGAGGATATGGGGAGGGGGAAGGGTAAGCTGGCACTAAGTGTGAGAGTTGCATGGACATATATACACTACCAAATGTAAAATAGATAGCTAGTGGGAAGCAGCCGCATAGCACAGGGAGATCAGCTCGGTGCTCTGTGACCACCTAGAGGGGTGGGATAGGGAGGGTGGGAGGGAGGGAGACGCAAGAGGGAGGGTATATGGGGATATATGTATATGTATCACTTTGTATAAAGCAGAAACTAACACACCATTGTAAAGCAATTATACTCCAATAAAGATGTTAAAAAAAATAAAAAACATGAAAGGCAGAAAAAGAGTGGAAGAGAAAAATAGGAACAAAGAACAAGGGCGGCAAATAGAAAAAAGCAATGAATATGGCAGATATTAATCCAACTGTATCAATATTCACTTTAAACATCAATGGTCTAGATGTACTAGTTAAAACACAGAGATTGTCAGAGTGGATCAAAAAACAAGACCCAACTATGTGTTCTCTACAAGAAACCCACTTTAAATATAAAGACACATATAGATTAAAAGTGAATGGATGGAGAAAAATACACCATGCTAACATTAATCAAAAGAAAGCAGGAGTAGCTATATTAATTTCAGACAAAATAGGCTTCAAAGCAAAGAAAATTATCAGGGATTTTAAAAAAAGGCATTACACGATGGTTAAGGGGTCAGTTCTTCAAGAAGACACAACAATTCTTAATATATATGCACCTAACAACAGAGCGTCAAACATGAGAGGCAAAAATGAATAGAATTGCAAAGAGAAATAGATGCCTCCACTATCACTGTTGGATAATTCAACGATCCTGTATCAGAAATGGACAGAGTCATAAGGACATCAGCAAATTCAACAACACTATCAGTTAACTGGATATAATTGACATCTATAGACTATTTTATCCAACAGTGGCAGGATATACATTCTTCTCAAGCTCACATGAAACATTCACCAAGATAGATTTCATTCTGAGCCATAAAACATACCTTAGCAAATTTAAAAGAATAGAAATTATACAATGTCTGCTTTCACACCACAATGGAATTAAGCTAGGAATCAGTAACAGCAAGGTAACTGGAAAATCCGCAAATATGTGGAGATTGAAAACACTTCTAAATAACACATGGGTCAAAGAAGAAATCTCAAGAGAAATTTTAAAATATTTTGAACTGAATTAAAATTAAAACACAACTTATCAAAATTTGTGGGATGAAGTGAAAACAATGCTTAGAGGGAAATTTATAGCATTGAATGCAAATATTAGAAAAGAAGGAAGATCTAAGATCAATAATGTAAGTTCCCACATTAGAAAACTAGTAAAAGAAGGCAAGTTACGTCCAAATTTAGCAGAAAAAGAAACAATAAGAAATAGAGCAGAAATCAGTAAAATTGAAAACATGAAATTAATAGAGAAAATCAATGAAACCAAAAACTGATTCTTTAAAATAAATCAGTAAAATCAATAGGCCTCTAGCCAGACTAAGACCCAAAAAAAAGGACACGAATTACTAATATCAGAAATGAAAAAAAGAGATATCACTACTGACCCTATGAGCATTAGAACATTAATAAAGGGATACTATGAATAACTCCATGCCCACAGATTTGATAATCACTTAGCATCCCAGTCTGAGGTGTTTGCACTTGGATTATTTCATTGATGACTGGAAGTCACCCAAGATATCTGTCCCAAGACAATGAAAATATCTGCCCAAAGAAAAATTCCCTGATTCCACTGTTAGCCATTAGACATGTATTTCAGGTGATTTTAGAATAGGTATTCTGTCCCTGCTTCCAGCCATCAAGGGTTCTGAAACATTGAGGTCCAGACCCAGACCAGAATGGTCCAATCCAGCCAGTATGGAGTGAATCCTGGTGGTGAGTAAACACTCAGTACTCAGGCAGAGGAACATTCTGAATCCTGAATGATTCAGGAATTCTCAGTGGGAATTCTGTCTCACTGAGCTCCTGGCTCTAGGAGAGGGACTGACCTAGGCAAGACCTCTTCCAGATTTGACCTGGACGAACTGGTTGTCAAGGCTGGGTGAGAATTTACAACTTCTAATAGATGGATTAGCTCTTGTTTAATGGAGACAATATCACTGGTCTAGGGGTAAGAAATTGGGGAGCTTCAAACTTCATGTATCTTTTCCTGGAATAAACTACCCTCATAAGGCAAAGAACTGCTTTTTGCATATGACACTGGATGGAGGACTAGCATTGAGTGTGGGCACAATGGTGTTGCTGCCAGGGACCCAAAGAGGATGGGCCATGGGTCAGGGTGCAGGAAGAGTGAGGAAACTCTCTCGACATCTTTCTCAGAGGGGACACCTCTGAGAAAGCGGAGTTGGATCCTTCAAGGCCATGGGACCCTTGTAGAAAAGACAGGTGAGATGAGTACAAAACGGAGTCTTCAGGGATGCTTTAAAAAGCTGAATTGTTGGTGCCATGGAAATGGAAAATCATCATTAGTCACTAATGCAAGTTTGGAAATGGTGTGTGACCCCTGGTTAAGAGCCAGTTAGCAGTGAAGCAGCTTCTCAAATCCTATACTCACATTCCATCTGTGTTTAAGAAGGTTTTAGGGCATAAACCTTCTGGGAAATCCCTATGGAGAAAGACCATCACCTAGAGTCACACTACATTCGTGTCTGCTCACTAAGTCCCTCACAGGGATTCTGTGGAAATCTAGGATGAGAGCCACATATCCAGGCTCCAGGACTCTTTAGAAGCCACAGAGCATGGATTTCTCCCATGACTGTCAGACACTGTCAGCCCACGCGGTGGACCCAGCAGCTGGACATCCTAGAAGCACTGCAGCCTGTGCCATGCCCCACGCCATGCAGCTTCTCATCAGCAAGCTTCTGAGGGAAGGGCCTGGGGGCTGCCCAGCAGGAACTTTTCCAAATCCAACTGGAAGACGTGTCCCCACCTACATGTTTTCAATCAAGAAAAGCCAGAAGCATATGGGGAAATGTAAAAGAAACTCGAGTGTCTGAACTTTTGAGAGGAAATAACCTCAGCGCAGAAGATAGGCAGGAAAATCATCAGTCATGAGGCGTTTTTACCCCAATGATGCCCTTCCCACTGGGCTTTCTTATTGCGTCAGTATTACCATCCCTTCCTTTACCCCCACTCTTAGACCCACTGTTTTAGTGTCTTCCTGTAGTATACGCACTAAGATTGTTCCACAGTAAAAGACAGGTAGACCAACACCCGGGGTCAGTAAAGGCTGGGGTGCCTCCCATTAATCAAGGTGCAATGGCCTTTTAAGACCACCTGGGAACTGGAGAGAAAACAGATGGAAGACCCATGAGAGAATCGAGGAAAAATAAATGAGTCATTCCCTGACCACAGGTGACTTTGAAATTAGCCCCTCACACACACACATAAACACACACACACACACATAAACACACATAAACACAAACACACACACACACCACTCACCACCCTTCTGTACTTTACTAAGGAGTCTAAAGTTACTGTCCTGAACTTTTCACTGGAACAGAAGAGTGTCCCATGACAGTTTAAGTGGCATCTCTGAATGGGAGGACACTTCTGTAACTGACATCCTGAGTATTTTTGTGGGCACAGTGACAGTGAGGAAGAAAAAGCTGCAAGAGGAGTGGGGGCGAGGGAGCAAAACCCAAGACTTTAAGCCCTGGAGACTCGGCATCGGAAAGAAGAAACTTTCGAAGCTCCTTTAAGAGCAGTGTGTTTTAGGGAATTCCCTGGTGGTCCAGTGGTTAGGACTCGGTGCTCTCACTGCCAAAGGCCCAGGTTCAACCCCTGGTTGGGGAAGTAAAATCCCACAAGCCAAGAGGCGCGGCCAAAAAGAAAAAAAAGAAAGAACAATGTGTTTTGTTTTATTTTATTGTTTTATTATATATATATATTTCTAACATCTTTATTGGAGTATAACTGCTTTACAATGGTGTGTTAGTTTCTGCTTTATAACAAAGTGAATCAGTTATACATATACATATATCCCCATATCCCCTCCCTCTTGCATCTCCCTCCCTCTCAACCCTCCCTATCCCACCTCTCTAGATGGTCACAAAGCACCGAGCTGATCTCCCTGTGCGATGCAGCTGCTTCCCACTAGCTATCTATTTTACATTTGGTAGTGGATATATGTCCATGCTACTCTCTCACTTCGTCCCAGCTTAACCTTCCCCCTCCCTGTATCAAGTTCATTCTCTACGTCTGCATCTTTATTCCTGTCCAATCCCTAGGTTCACCAGAACCTTTTTTTTTTTTTTTTAGATTGCATATATAGAACAATGTGTTTTAAACAGAAACAGACTCATAGATACAGAGAACAAAACAGGTTGTTGCTAGAGGGGAGGGGGTTGTGGGGATGAATGAAAGAGGTGAGGGAGACTGATGGTGACTAGACTTAACGTGGTGATCATCTTGTAATGTATAGAAATATTGAATCACCATATCGTGCACCTGGAGCTAACGATTATACTTCAATAAAGAAATTAAAATTAGAAAAAGCTTTATTGAGGTATAATTGACACAGTAAGCTGCATATATTTAAGTTGTACAATTTAAGGTTTGACATACGCAAATACCCATGAAACTATCACCTTAATCAAGATAGTGAACACAACCATCTTCCCCCAAGTTTCCTCGTGCCTCATTATAATCCCTCCCTGCAGCCTCTCCTGCCCACCCCCCTTCCAGGGCAATACCTAAACTGCTTTCTGTCACTCTAGATAGTTCGCATTTTCTAGAGTTTTACATAAATGCAATCATACACTGTGTACTCTTTCACGTCTGGCTTTCTTCAGTCAGCGTAATTATTTTGAGATTTATCTATGTTTTCACGTGCATCAATAGTTCCTTCCTTATACTGCTGAGCAGCTTTCCACCGTACGGCTACAGCAAAATTAGTTTATCTATTCGCCCTGTTTATGGACACTTGGGTTGTTTCCAGTTTTTGCAGATAAACCTGCTATAAGAAATGTTTAAAAAGAAAGAAAGAACAGTGTAGTTTCTTCTGACAAGTTGGTCAAGGGCTTATTCAAAGTTTGCAAGTCCTGCCATCTCTCTCTGACACCAGCTGGCATCCTGCAGTACAGTTCTGCTGATAACCCCTGGCGTCAGAGTCAGGCTCCACAGGCCAAAGGACACAGTCCCGGCAAGACTGCTCTCACTTCAGACCCCAGCCACACTTCAGGGGGTCCCCAGGCCACCCACACTTCTGACCAACTGGCTACACACACATCCAGAAGGCTTAGTCTGGTCTGCTATAACAAAAATGCCATAAACTGGGTGTCTTAAACAAAAACACTTATTTCTCACAGCTCTGAAGGCTGAAGTCCAAGAAGCAGGCGCTGGCGGGTTCAGTGTCTGGTAAGGAACTGCTTCCTTGTTGAGAGACAGCTGTCTTCTTGCTGTGTCCTGACATGACAGAAGGGGTGAGGGAGCTCTCTGGGGTCTCACGTATAAGGGCACTAACCCCTTTCATGAGGGCGCCACCCTCTAATCACCTCCAATACCACCACACTGGGGGTGAGGTTTCAACATATGAATTGGGCGGCAGCACCAACCTCCGGTCTATAGCACGTGACATCCCTCAGCTTCAGTGTAAGTGTTACTCGAATTCACAGAGCTCAGGAAATCGCTATACTTATGATTACAGTTTCATCGTAAAGGATACAGATCGGGCTTCCCTGGTGGCGCAGTGGTTGAGAGTCCGCCTGCCGATGCAGGGGACACGGGTTTGTGCCCCGGTCCGGGAAGATGCCACGTGCCGCGGAGCGGCTGGGCCCGTGAGCCATGGCTGCTGAGCCTGCGCGTCCGGAGCCTGTGCTCCACAACGGGAGAGGCCACAACAGTGAGAGGCCCGCGTACCGCAAAAAAAAAAAAAAAAAAAAAAAAAAGATACAGATCAAGACTGCCCAAATGAAGAGACATACGGAGTGAGGTTCAGAAGGGACACCAACCCAGAGCTCCTGTCCCTCTCCCTGTGGAATCGGGGTGTTCAGTGGAGCTGAAACCATGCACCTCAGATTGGGACTTGAACCCACATGCCGGGACTCAAACCCGGGCAAAACCCACCGTCTTCCAACTGAGATCACACACCTGGTTTCAGGACTTAATGAAGCTCAGGTTCTTGATGTCTCATGGCAGAAAGAATTCAGTGAGAGACAAAGTGATAGGTAAGAAGTGGATTTATTTAGAAACACACTACACAGACAGAGTGTGGGCCATCTCAGAAGCTGAGAGCAGCCCCAGGGTATGGGGTTCTCAGTTTTTATAGGGGTGGGTGATTTCATAGGCTAATGAGTGGGAGGAGTATTCCGGCTATTTCAGGAAGGGGTGGGGATTTCCAGGAATTGGGCCACCGCCCACTTTTTGATCCTTACGGTGGGCCTTGGAACTGTCATGGCGCCTGTGGCTGTGTCATTTAGCTTGCTGATGTGTTACAAAGAGCGTATACTGGGCTTCCCTGGTGGCGCAGTGGTTAAGAATCCGCCTGCCAATGCAGGGGACATGGGTTCGAGCCCTGGTCCAGGAAGATCCCACATGCCACGCAGCAACTAAGCCCGTGCGCCACAACTACTGAGGCTGAGCTCTAGAGCCCACGAGCCACAGCTACTGAGCCCACGTGCCACAACTATTGAAGCCCGTGCACCTAGAGCCCATGCTACACAACAAGAGAAGCCACCATAATGAGAAGCCCACTCACCGCAACGAAGAGTAGCCCCTGCTCGCCGCAACTAGAGAAAGCCTGCGCGCAGCAACAAAGACCCAACGCAGCCAAAAATAACAATAAATAAGATAAATACATTTAAAAAGAAGAAGAGTGTATACTAAGCCACAACGTCTAGTGGAAGTCGACTTGTCCTCCAGCTTGGACTCATTTGCTTCTAATCAGTTTATGTCATGTCCTCGGGCTATGTCATTCTTTCAAAGGTTGTGCCCTGCCCCCTTCCCTCCTGTTTCAGATCTTCGGGGTGCCCAGCTTTTATCAGGCACGACTGATTGAATCACTGACCACATATTTCAACTCGATTTCCAGCCCCTCCCCGCTCCTGGGGGTGAGGCTGGCTCAGGGAGACCAACCCTCTAATCTCACGCCTGGTCTCTCTGCCGACCAGCCCCGATCCTGGGTCATCTCACTTCTTAGCATAAATTCAGGTGTGATCCAAGGGGCTCATGAATAGTAAGGACGCTCCTATTACTGGGGAAATTCCAAGGATTTAGTATCTCCCCAGCAGGAACAAGAGACAACAGCCAGTCAAATTATTATTCAACAACCTCAAATCCACACCAACCACAACTCCTACCTCTCTTCAAACAAGGATAAGATCCGTGAACAGGGCCCACTGCTGGCTGGTTTTTGTTTCATTTTTTAAACTTTTTATTATAGAAATTTTCAAACAGAGGTAACAATAGAAGGCATAATACAATGAACCCTCCCACTTCCATCACTGTTTCCCTGATTACCCCATTGTGGTTTATTTACCTTTTCACTCATACCCCTCCCCTTCCTCCCCACCCCCATCCTGATGCAAAGCCCAGAAGGACATCTTATCTGGCTGAGATTTCTGCATCGAAAGCTTCCTGAGTGGCTGCCACACCCATGACAGACTCAAATGGGCTATAGTTCTGCTGAAATCTCAGCCCCCAGGCATCTGGGTGGGGGGCAGCCAGAGGCCCTTGGACACCTCATTTGCTGACTCCAGCATGACAGATAAGTAACACTTTCTACACACACTGCAATGTGTGAAACAATACCACACACAGCTTTATTGCATTCAAAGCTGCTAAGGCATGTCAGCGGGCCTTGGCTCTGGTATTTCTCGTGGGTTTCAGAAGATCTGTGTCTACAGCCCTTATTATCTCTGAAAGAATCAACTCTTAAAAATATAAACTCAAGAATATAAGCTTAAATACTCCTAATTATTTAAAATCAATACAGTGGAGCAGAACAAGGTAAGAAATAATGTATCAGTATTATGTATAGATCACAGACCCATTTCAGAGTAATTATAACAGGAGAACCAATCAATCAGCCCTTGAATAATAACAAACACTTGACCCTGACCTTTCGTTTATCACACCAGAGTGACTGAGACAGCCCCTGATACCTAGGTTGGGAGAGCGTTTTTTATGTCTGTGTATCTGGGAAGTTCTGACCCTTCCCCCAGGGTACCAGGGGCATCTAAGGAGGCACCTCCTCCATAATGGGATGTCAAGAGCGGTGAGTGGAGTCATCTGACTTACTTTGCAAAACGGGAAGTCAGATGAACACAAAATTTCCCCCAACTCTAGGATGCTAGTGTCGGGCACCGGCCCCGCAAGTCAAGGGAGGGGACGTAAAGTCTCACCACTGGAAACAGAATGGTTCGGAATGCCCCTCAGTTCACGCAAAGAACCCACACAGGGCTCACCTTGGGTTACCTGCTTGCCTCTCATCAACACAGGGGCTCATGCTTCCCTCTCCTGAGCTGGATGATCGATCATCAGATAACAGCCCTCTTGGCTGCCCTCATTTCTGCAGAAGAGCCCAAGCAGGACCCATGGTTTAATCTTCGGCATTCTCCTCTAAACCCAGCTGTTTCCCGAGGGTAAACTGGCTTCTAACAAGGCGTCTGTTTCAGGAGATCAAGGAAGATGCTTTGGACCATCTCCAAAAGCAGAGAAGAATCAACAAAGAACTTTTCTTCCCAGGAGCAAAGAAAGCAAACTTTTAAAAACCACATTTCAGCTATTGCAGGGGGATCTTCCCTACAAAGATGATTTCTCTCCCAAGGAAGTGGAAGTTCTTGTTGGGAGGTGACACAGATGAACACATCTGTCAGAAATATCAAGTGCTCTGGGCCTGACTAGAGTGCCCTGGGGGCCCAGCACAAGGCTCCAGAAGCACTAACTTGTCAAACATTCATATGGAAGGGGCTGGGGTCCCTGTCTCCAGTGGTATTATTATCCTTTTCATACCACAAGGAGCCTGACCTCAGCTCTCCTCTTGGCAAAGCCCAGAGCAGGACACATTTCACCACAAGAGGTTACATTTCTCTCACTTTGGGGATCAGAACTTACATCCTGACAATATCAGGATATAAGGAGCTTGGGAAATTCCAGGAATCCGTTCGCTCCCGCCCTGAGTGGACTGGGGTTATTTTCACTGCAGGAAAAATAGCTCCTTGGGCTTAAGCCTGGCAGCTTCTTTCGTCCCTGGTCCTTAAGTCTTCCTGACCCTTTGCCTGGTCAATTCCTACATCTGGAATTGGCTCAAACGAGGAGGAAAGTAGAAAGGGCTAGGGCTGGTGACAGGCCTCTAACTCACACAAGGACCAGTGCCGGGTTGAACAGGAATGTTGCTGTTTCCCATGGATCTGCTAGAAGGCCCTTCTGGCCACAGGTAGTCAGCCCAGCAGGTGACCTAGTATGGTCCCTGAGGTAGCCACACCTGGCCTGTCTGCCTGACAGCGGGCTTAGCTGAACGTTCAACTGTGCTGGCCATGGTGGTATCTCCACCAGCCAGTGCAGGATCTCACAATCCTGGGGAACAGAGGCTATCACTGAGGAGGGTGATCAGTAAGAAGGCAAGAGGCTCCAGTCAGAAGAAAACCTCCAACTGTGAACGCAGTCAGGGTCCCTCTTGCCTGGTGAAGAGCCTTGCCCCAAAGCCTGGGCTAGGGGAAGAAGGCTCCGTAGTTGCAACCAAGGCATCTCTGCTGAGATGCCTTTCATAATACATGAGAGTGGGAGGGGTTTCTAGCCACATGGGACCTGGGTCACCTTGACCCTGAATCACAAATCCAAAACAGGCTGATTCAGATTATGGTTTGAAATCTTAGACTGAAAAGGGTCCTGTTGGACTAAACATTTTAAAACCATGGATGGGGTGTTGAGGTCCAAGACAGAAAGGGAAACAGTGGAGGAAAAGGACATACTTCTTTGGGAAACTCTGGTCTGGGTGGAGACCTGTTGTGCACAGCTTCCCTCAAGCACAGAAAATAACCAGAGGTCTAAGCATTCACCCCAACTCCCACATGTAGGTAATGGAGGGTGAGTAATAATGAAATTCAATGACTTTGGATTTTTTAAAAAAATCTATAGAGTTAAGTAGCTCTGTAGAGAATCATCAAAACTCCAAGATTTGAAGGCTACCCCAGACAGCAGAGAGGCAGACACCAGAGGCCTAAGGGAGAACCCACAGTGGCTATAGATTATGTCCAAGAGCAGAGGGGCACTAAGGATTTCACTCCGCAAAGCCACACCCGGCCACCGGGCAGCCTGGAGATCTACCAGAACAAGGGGAGGGGGTCATCCTGCCTGATGGGCAGCAGAAGGCAGAAAGGCTTCCTCACCCATAACGCAATCACCCCATCCCTTTCCCTGGCCAAACCCATCCTCTTAGCCCATCTCCCTATCCTCCCACCCTCACCAGCTCCCCTCCCATCCTTTCAGCCCTTGGGGACTCTCAGGAACCTCCCTGAGAGCTCCACCTACATACAGCATTTTCACTAGAGTCCCGGGCACTGCACAGGCAGTCAGCCCAAGCGTCCACAGTCCGCCTACTTGGAGGAGCAGATGGAGAGCGTGGCGCCTGTGGTGAACAGCCAGAAGGCCGGGTACAGAGCTTCAGCAAAGTCCACCTTGTACTTATACAACAAGTGGACCCTGTCAGCCACGGCGAAGAAGATGACAAAGCCGTGGTCGCAGTTGAGAAGCACGCCCACTCGCGAGGCCTTCGTGCAGGGCAGGGTTTTCTGCACGTCGTTGTGCCAGGCAGAAATCTTGGTATTGAACCACTCCACGCACCAGGAGGCACTGTTGCGGCCAAGCCGGCTCTCGGGGCCCTGCCGGTCCATGCTGCCGTAGCAGACGCCCACCCCACAGAAGTTGTTCTTCTGCAGCTCCACCTCCCAGTAGTGGATCCCCTTCTTGTAGCAGTGCAGGCCCAACACCTGAGAGCAGTATGTGAACCTCTGGGGATGTGGTCGGTAGTTTTGGGATGTCTCAGCCACAGAAGCTACGGTGTAGTTCTCGGACAGAGTCACCTTGTTGTGGGCAGTGTTGTAGTCCAGGACGACTTTAACAGTATCTAAGGGAGCACCAAGGAGTCAGTTACAAGGAGCCCAAAGTGCTCTCACTTTCAATCCTTTTCCTAACCGGTCATATTTATTCATTTGTTTCATCCATCCATCCATTCTGTCTAGCCAGGCGGACATTTGTCCATCTCTCTATCCATCAATCCAGCCATCTGTGCGTCTATTAGTCACCCATCTCTCTGTCTATTCCTCTATTTAAGACCATTTATTGAGCCCCTGGCTTATGCCAGATTCTATGCAGGATGTACAACCATGAACCAGACATGGTGCCTGGCCTCGTGGAGTTCACACTCCCACAAGCAAGGCAAGCCCGTCAGTAATGACAACACTACGGGCCCTGCACTCTGCTAAAGGGCAGGCACACTGCTGGAGGGACACAGCCACGGGGCAACGGCTAAAGGGTGGGGAGAGCACAGGGGAACACTTCACAGGTGGGCTAGAATTGGAGCTGGCGACAGGAAGGGGAGGAGAATTAAACAGAGGAGAGCAGAGGAGGGAGAAAGGCTATGCTCGGCAGAGGGGACAGTGAAGGCAAACGTGGAGTCACGAGGACGGTGGACAGGTGCTGGGACCAGGGAAGGCTGGGCAGCTAGGAGCACAGAGGCCACAGCAGGAGGAGAGGGACACATGGAGCCACAAGTAGAGAGCTAAGCGGTCTAGACTCGAATCGGTTGCAACAGGGAACCAATCAAGTTCTGTAAGCACACCCATGACCTGAATATACTTCTTGGCTGGGACACGAGCGTGGCCTCCCCGCCCTTCCTGCCACACTTCCGGCCAGTTCTGGCAAGTCCGAAGACTGAGCAGAGATGAGTGCTGTCCCCACCCTCCACCTCCTCCCCAGGACACACCCATCTCTGCCCCTCTGCTCACAGGGAACCCTGGACCAGTGGGAGACAGCAGGCAGAGAAGGACAATCCCTAGCTTGGGAATTCAGGACTGGGGTTACCTGCCACTCCCTGGCTCGGGGGCTCAGGGAAGGATACTTTGCTCTGGTTTTCCCCCAGGGCAAAATGAATGGCCTGGGAAAATGTCCTCTAAGATCCTAAGTCCCTAGAACTCACTTCCTCTGCTTACATGGCTGTATCACAGAGCGCAGGGGGCCCCACAAATGGGGGGCGGTGGGGGGAGGTTCTCGGGCCGGCATCCACTGCTCCCCACCAAGCCTGCTGTGGCTGTGGGGAAAGGAGGGCCAGAGCGCACTTCGCAGAGAGAGGTTATGGCCACTGCGTGGAAGTGAGCACAAGTGGAGGATGCTCTGTGGGTGAAGCTACGGGCGGGTGGCCCCTAGGCTGGCCTGGAGGAAGGAACTCCCACCACTTCTGGGCTGGAAGCCAGAAGGGAGCAAGTAAGGATGTGACAGAGTAGAGCACAGTGGGTCCTCTAGGGGAGAGGCTGACCAAGCTAGACAGAGGCAAGGGTAAAGCAAGCCAGCAGCTACTCACACTCCAGGAGCTCAGGCCTGGACTTGGCTAGGAAGGTCTCCAGCACCTTGGTCTTGAGAGACACTGGGGTCGACGGTCTGGTGGGGACTTTGGCCTCAGCTGGATGAAGAAGAGAGAGATGTTTTCAGAACAAACTCAGAGTGGGCAGCCCACTGCCCATGGCCCACCAGAACTCACCCTCCTGGCCAGTTTGTTTGAGATCCACTAAATGTTCTGGGGCTCCAAAGGTGGGAAGCTTGCTGGCTGAGGCAATGTTTGGGGCTGAGGGAGGAGACGCATGAGTTGGAGACATGACAGGGTGACCTGATGGCCTATACTCCCTGCCACGCTGATTCTCAAGAGCTGCTTCCACAGACACACACCTGGACAGCCACGGCGACACAAGTGAGTCCAGACAGGGCAACACTCATCCTATTGGTCTTATGCATTTACACTTGCCGCCTCCAAGCCCAGGCCTGGCTGCCAGCACGGGACACAGTCACAGAGCCCAGACCCCCAAACCCCATGGCTCAGCTTTCCCTGCTGGCATTCAGTTCTACACTCAGGCACTCAAGAAACAAAAAGATGCAGAAATGCATAACTTACGAGGTTTCTTGGGTTTCTTTTCTTCTTCTGAAAAAGAAAATTTTCAGAATTAACATATTTTAAACACAATGACACTTTCAAAACCCCATAATGGCAACCAGTGCACTAATGTGACCCATACAAATAAAGCTAGGATGTTTTAAACTTGAAATATATAAGGGGTCAACAGGCAAATCAATCTACGGTGATAGAAACCTGAATCATGGTTTTGGTAGGGAGGGGGCTCACTAATAAGCAGCATGAACGAATTTCCTGGAATAATGGAAATCTTTATCCTGATTTGGGTAATGGTCACACAGATGTGTACATTTGTCAAAATTAATCTAACTGTACTTTTAAGATCTGGGCATTTTACTGTAGTATGAAATTATATCTCCACAGAAGAAAATATGCAAAAACAAACACAAAAAAAGACCCACATAGGGAGCCAGCCAAAAAAACGTGCTTGCCAAGTACCACGATGGTCTTTAGAAAGTACCACGAGTGTGTGCCTGTGGGAACTGAGTTTAGTTAAAACACCCGTCCGCAAAGCGTGGTCCCCAAACCAGTAGCATCAGCATCACCTGGGAAGCTGTAGGGATGCAAATTCTCAGACCCACCCAGACCAGCTGAAACTGAGAGTCTGGGGGTGGGGCTCAGAAGTCTGTCTCTCACAAGCCCCTGGGATTGCGATGAGGGCTCAAGTTTGGGCAGGCTAGAAGATTTCAGGTTCCCTTTCTGCCACCTTCCCCACCACTGAAACGATAAAGGGGGTTTTGGATCTCATCCCTGCCTGCCTGTAGGATCCTGTCCCTTCCAGACCAGCCCTGCTCTCTCCCCACCAGACCCTCCCTGGTCCCACATGCCCCACTGGCTCCCCGTTCCTCCCGCTTCAGAGCCGTATTTCTCGGGAGTCATTCTCACTCTTCCCATCTCCCCCCTGCTCCTCTCCTGCCCACTGCCACTGGACCAGCATCTTGGCAGGACTCCGGGCTATGACCTTGGCCTCAGGCAAAGGGCCCCCTCCCCAGTCATCACGATTCTTAAGAGCCTCATCCACAGTGATGAGCCTACCCCTTCCTTGCCTGTTTCCCCGCCTCAGCCCCCCACAGCTCACTCACGTGAAGAGCGGGGCTTATGAAGTGGGGCAGCGGGAAGGAGGCTTTCAGGAGCTGTGCCTTGAGAAGGCCGCAGGTTTACAGTACCTCCCTCTTCACACAAGGTGCCCTTCCACGTTTTCAGGCTCCGCTGATGGCTCCCTCCTCACCTGTCCCAGGCATCCCAGTCCCCGACCCCATTCCACTCAGGAACTGGTACCACACATTTGTCTGCCAAAGACAACCACTAAACACCAACACCAAGCAAACAACAACAAAAACCAGCCCGGAGTTCTCTCATCCCAACCACCCAATGCGGGGCAGCCCTCCTCCGTCCTCACTGACTTTTTGGCCAACAGTTCGGTGACATATGCCCGTCCTTTAGAGAGCTTTCACCATCAGTGTCCCATGTGAACCTCACACAATAATCCCATGAGGTGGACATCATTATGGTCCAAATTTGACAGATGAGGAAACTGAGGACCATTCTTCACCCCAGCCCCATCTCAACAGGGTGATTTCGCCCCCAAGGGGGAGCAGAAATTGATTCTTAGGAGGTGAAGGGGAGAGAAGGATGGAAAAAACTTGTTCTTTTTATGTATAAAAGCACAGTATATAAACAGATATATCATATGTGCGGTATTAAAATTTCATGGATGGGGGTGATTAGGAAAAAAATTTCTAAAAGGGCCTGAGAGGTAAGAGCAAAGGAGGGCAACAGGGAAAAAAGGTTGAAGAGCTCTGTGATGGCAGAAACACATCCCAACCTGAGGCTGAACGGCACTGGGCTACGGTGAGGCTCAGCCTCTGCTCAGGGGGTCACCCCAAATGCCAGAACTCGGGCATCGTAAGTATTTCTCAAGACAAGCCAGCTTCGGTCATCTTGCTGTTCCAGGCAGTCAGAACATCCAGTGCTGATGGCCGGTCCTCCCGCGTGCGCCAGCAGGGCTCCTGCAACAGTCCTGCCACCTCCCTTCAGTGGGGTCAGACAGCACTTGCCTCCAGGTGCGCCCGGGCCCCGCGGAGCCTGGGATGGGCTGTGCCCCACGGACAGGAGCCGTGACGCCTGCCAGTGCCTCAGCCCGAGCACCGCCTGCCACAGTCGCTGCGGCCCCAGGGACAGAGGTGGGGTTACTTTACTTACTTGGGGCCTTCTTCACAGGCCGTACGGGTTTCGGCATGTGCAGCAGGTCATGTCCTCCAGGGCCCCCTGTGCAAAAGAAGAAGAGGGTAGTCTATGCGGCTCTTCCAAACCAAGCCTAGGAGCCAGCCCCGCAGTCGGCAGGTGGGGAGAGGGCTTACAAAGTTGATTTCCGCTGACCTTCCCCATCCGATCATTTACAAGCACTAGAAACAAGATAACTGAAAGACAAATTCGGTGTGTTCCCTCTTTTCTCTGCCTTAAAATGCAGCCAGGGTGCAGTCTTTCCTCCACCAGCACCCAGCTCCATGACCTCTGAACCGTCTGTGAGCTTTGGTTTCTTCCAACGTATGACGGGGATGACTCTCCTCGCTCGTGGTGGTGAGATCAAGATGTCTGGCATGCTGTGGTAGCTCCTTTCCCTCTGGTTCCTCTCACCCCTCCGTCCCCAGACCAGTGATCACTGACATAGCAGGAAAACAAATATGCAGGGCTAATCCATCAATGGCTTTCCCCTCTGTGCCGGGTGCTGGGGAGAGTGTTGGATGAAAACAGACCCAGCCCCTGCCCTCACTGATCACAGTCTGGTGGGGGGGACACACGGGAATGGCAAGGAAGAGTAAAATGACAGATGCGCTAAGGGCCCCAAAGGATGATAAGGACCCGGCGACCTGGTCTGAGGAGCAGGAGTGGGTGGCAACAGGGGAGGTTTGCTGAGAAATGGAATGTTTCAACTGACCTCTGAAGGGTGACAGGAGTCACCTGGTGAAGATGTTGGAGTCTGAGCCCTCTAGGCAGTGGGGGAGCATGTACAAACGCCCTGTGGCAGGAAGCTTAACATTTTTTTTTTTTTTAAGCTTAACATATTTGAAGAATTGTAGAGTGTAGAGGGATGTATGGGAGGAGGGGGTAACTTCAGGGCTAAAGAGAGAGACGGGGCCTGACCAGGCAGGGGTTGACAGCCAGGGTCAAGAGTCTGGTCTGCAATCTAAAAGCAATGGGAAGTCTCTGAACAGGAGGCCGGGGAGAAGGTGTCAAGAAATCAGATTTGCATCCTGAAAAGCTCTCTCCAGCTGCAACAGGAGTGGATGCAGAGGGACTCATTAGGAAGCTGCCACGGGTGATTGCAATGGTGACTGGTGGCTGGCAGTGAAATCAGCTGACTGAAGCACGAGATATTTAAGAAGCAAAATCTGACAATGGGTTGGATATAAGTGGAAGGGCAGGGGGTATCAAGGAGGAATTCCATGTTTCTCTGACTCCCAAACTAGCCACTTCCCTACCAAATAACACTGACAACCCAGAATCCATTCAACCCACCTGAGCCAACCTCAGACTCACAAAAAAAAAGCCTATCTAGAAAGACCCTTCATAATATCCAGCCCCCAAAAATATTTTAGGAAGGACAGCTACAATCTCAGGATGAGGCAGAAACTCCCCACTACCTCCTAGATGGAGGGCAAATGTTTTATAACCCCCGAAACTCAAGCCCCAATGCTCCAGTTCAAGATTTCTCTCCCACCCCAAAACACTGAGGGGACACATCCCATTTCAGAGGTCCCAGTGGAAAGCATAGGAGGTTGCTAATAGTTACCTGGCATGATGAGCTCCTCGGGCTTCTTGTCCTGGAACTGTTTGAGGTACTGCTTCAGCTCATTTTTGAGCTCAGAGGTGCCCTGACAGACACCCTTTATCAGCTCGTGATTCAGCTCCACCTTGGGGACATAGACTGGCTTCGTTGTGATTCCTTGCAGTTTTGCTGCTTTCTGCAACAAGCCAGGGGGTTAGTTCAGGCAGCTCTGGTGAAGCCAGGGCCTGGGCTCAGGCCTCACGAACCCCAGAAGGAGCTTCCCTGTGCCCATGGGCACCAAGTCTAGTCAGCCTCTCAAATTAGAGCCAGAGGTCACTGGGGGTTAAAGTGCCACTTCAAGACACAGCGATCTGGAGCTGGAAGGGCCCTCAGAGGTCCCTCACCTTACAAACGGGAAAACTGAAGTCAAAAATGACAAGTGTCTTGCCAGGGCCTCTGCCAATTCATGGCAGGGACAAAGCTGGGACCCAGAGCTCCTGACCCCCACGGATAATGCTGTTTCCACCCCTCCAGCTGTGGCTGAAGTACAGGAGACTCATCACCATCTCCATCCCGCAAGGACCAGCTCTGAACACATGTCCTGAAAATAGACAGGAATGCCTGGAAGGCTGCAGGATTCAGCCACAGGAGGTTCCAGACCTGGAGACCAGATCATGTCATACAGTATCCAGAGGGCCAGATGTGGACTCGGAATCCTCCTGTAAGAGCTCAAGGCGGCTAGGCCAACAAACAGGGATGAGCACATGAGATGAAACTTAATGCCATCCAGCCTAGGTGTGGCCAGAAGACCCTGAACAGAGAAGAGAAGGTTGCCAGGCACTCCTGTCCCTCCTCAGGACCTGAACATGGAATCTGGGCCTTGGACGTGTCAAAGCAGCACGTCACCCAATCAACGGGCCACCCCAGAACATCTGCCACGTGCCAGACACTCCGCCGTGCACTGGACATGCTAGGAGGATGAAGGGCCCCGCCCGAAAAGAGCTGACAGCGTTTTGCTTTTTTTCTTTTTTTTTTGGCCACGCTGTGCGGCATGTGGGATCTTAGCTCCCTGACCAGGGATTGAACCCACACCCCCTGCGTTGGGAGCACGGAGTCTTAACCACTGGACCACCAGGGAGGTCCCCTGACAGCCTTTTAAACAGACATGAAAACAAGCACATCTAAAACAACGTTGTTGAGGGCAAGAGCAGAGGCAGGTAACATGCCCCGGATCGCCAGCAATGGCAGCATAACGGGATCTGAGGACAAAGGACAGGGTTTACTAGGCAGAGGCCAGCCACGGCATTCCCTCCCAATGCCCGGTGCATCTGAGGAGTGCTCTGCTGTGGTTAGAGCACAGGGCACGGGCAGGGGGTGGCTGGCAAAGGCAGGCTGGTCACCAAGGTCCTGTGGGAATGTGAAATCAGAAAGGGCGGGGAGCGGTGCCTGTGCTTTAGAGAGACACTTCCAGGGGCTGTGCAGAGGCAGGATGGAGGGAAGCGGTGGAGGCCTATGCAGTAGACAGCATGCTAAGATGGCCCCCAAGACTCCTGCCTGCCCCGGGTACACATCCTACACATCCTCTCCTCCTGAGTATAAGCGTGACACTGAGTATGAAAGGATATTACTCCATGGTTAGGTTACAGTACATGGGAAAACTGAAGGAATACTGAGATGTAATTAAGATCCCGAATCTGTTGGTTTTGAGTTAATCAAAAAGATGATTCTCCCAGGTGGGCCTCACTTAATCAGGGAAGAGTCCTTAAAAAAGGAACTGGGCTTTCAGGGAGGGAGAAATTCTCTGCCGGTTTTGAAGAAGCCGGCTGCCAACTCGAAAGAGGGCCACACAGCGAGGAATCACAGCAGCCTCTGGGAACTGCGGGTGGCCCCTGCTGACAGCCAGCAAGGACGTGGGGACCCCAGTCCTGCACCACAAGGGACTGAATTCTGCCAACAAGAACGTGAGCTTGGAAGACAACCTTAAGCTCCAAAGGGAATGAAGCCTGGTAAGACCTCAGCCATGCCCTGAGCCACAGAGTGTGAGATAGATGTTCTTCTAAGCCACTCAGTTTGTGGTAAGTTGTCATGAAATGTAGAAAACTAACACAGCATGTGTCTCAGGGATGCTTCCCGTGACCTCATACAGCCTCAGCTCCTCGAGGGCCCCAACGCACCCACAGTCAACACCATGACACTAGGCAGAAAGAGTATTCAATGCCCTCATCTTGACCCACCTCCAGAAACTCATACTCGTCCCCCTTAGTCAGGGCAAGTTCAATCTCTTCCTTCAGGGTCTGGATCTCACTCTTTTTCTTGAGGAGGATCTGATAAATGTTGTCGAACTTGCTGTTGACCCTCTTCTCCTCTTCCTTTATCTTTCGTGTGGAGCTGGCCTCTGAGGCATCAATGAGAGCCTTCATTTCCATGTATTCTTGTCTAAGCTGGTCCATCTTCCTGTGTGCAACCTCCTGAGAAGCCAAAACAAGAGGGCATCCATCAGACTGGCAAAAAAGCTAAGCCTGAGACACGGAGCGCCAGGAGCTCTTACCTGTACTTCCTGGGAATACAAAGGGATGCAACCACTTTGGAGAGCAAGATCTGGTGTATTTGAAGGTGCTCATACCCTTTGACCCAGCAACTCAATCTAGGAATATACTCTAGAAAAAATCTGGGGACTTCCCTGGTGGCGCAGTGGATAAGACCCCATGCTCCCAATGCAAGGGGCCTGCGTGCAATCCCTGGTCAGGGAACTAGATCCCACATGCATGCTGGAACTAAGAGTTCTCATGCCACCACTAAGAAGCCCACGAACCACAAGTAAGGAGCCCACGTACCGCAACTAAGGAGCTGGCGAGCCACAACTAAGGAGTCCTGGAGCCGCAACTAAGGAGCCCACCTGCAGCCACTAAGACCCCACGCAACCAAGTAAATAAATAAAGAAAAAAATCTCAGAACCTGCCCAAGAGACACACAAGAATGCTCTAAGCAGCACTGTTTGAATTAGCAAAACCCTGGAAACAACCTGAATGTCTATCAATAGAAGACGGAAAATATTCACAGGATGGAATATTAAACAGTAATAAGGGAAAAACAACTTGTAGAAGAAGACATACAGTATGATGCTCCTTACATAAAGGTTAGAAACAAACAGAATGGTAGTATCTATTGTCAAAGGAATACATACATACATATTACAAGTATAAAGAAACACACGGGAATGGATAAATTCAGGATAGTGGTTACTTCTGGAAGAGAGGAAGGGGGATATAAAAAGGGAGAAGCAAAGCAGGGGCTTCACCTTCCATGGCGATATTTTATTTCTTAAGCTGGAAAGCAGTTCATGAGTAATTTTTTAAAGGGTATGAAGCTGCTCTAGAAAATTTCCTCTAGAACTGCGCTATCTAATACCATAGCTACTTGCTACACGTAGCTACAGAGCATTTGAACTATGGCTAGTCCAAGTTAAGATGTGCTATAAGTGTAAAATAAAAGGAATTTGAAATATCTCATTTATACTGATTAAAATAATATTTTGGATATACTGAGTTAAATAAAATATATTATTAAAATTAATTTCATGTGTTATTCAAATTAGAGTTATATACAGTATAAGGCTCACTTTATATTTCTAGGGGACAGCACTGCTCTAGAAGCTGCAGTTTCGCTTTACATGTTGGGAAACCTCAATAGCTCAGAATCAAACGTGACAGAAACACACATAAGAGGGACAGGAAGATTGGAACTCAATTATTTCTTTTTCTTTCTTTTTTGGCCACACTGCGCGGCATATGGCATCTTAGTTCCCCGCCCGGGGATTGAACCCGTGCCCCCTGCAGTGGAAGCACGGAGTCTTAACCACTGGACCACCAGGGAAGTCCCAGGAATTCAATTATTTCTTTAACCCTGCCACCTCCAATGTGACTACCAATGTCCCTGAGTATTCATCCTCCTTCTGCTCCCGTCTATAAGAGAACACCCCTGGAGTTTAGACCGGCACGTGGCTGCCCAGCCACAGACTACATTTCCCAGCATCCCCTGCAGCTGGGTTTGGTCATGTGACTAAGCTGCTCACAACAGGCGCAAAAGTGATAATGGCAACACTCTCCTTCCCCCTTCTCACAGGCTACAGCAAAGATGTAATGGTGACCCAGCTGCAACCACAGAGATGAGGAAGGGCAATAAAAAGGAAAGATCCTGAACTCTGAAGGATCACATGGAGCAGAGCCATCCCAGTAGCCTGGGTTGCTCAGGTCCCACTAGCCTGGGTTCCTCACCTGAACTTTCGCAGGGAGCAAAATAAACGGCTATCTTATTTAAACCTCTGATTTTGAGGGGTATCTCTGTTACAGCAGTTTAGCCTGCCCCCCCACTGATACAGGTATTTTCATGTGCATCCTTTCATTTAAGCCTCATAACTCACCTCTGGAAAGAAGCTGTGATTGCTTCAAAACTAAGGCTCAGAGATCTGCCAACACAGGCTAGTATTCTAACCCAGATTTCATCTAATTAAGCCACAGCTGTGGCAATAAAACTGAATGCTGTAGCTCTAGACCAGGATGCTTAAAAATCAAATCTTCTTTCAATATAAAAGCACTGTAACCTTATAAAAACTGTAAAAAAACTAGAGGGAAAGAAATATCCCTAATTCTACCACTCCAACACTTGCACTACTATTCCTTTATGATATTTCCTTCCAGTCTTTTTTCCTATACTTCCTGTAATGGGTTGAATGGCAGCCCCCCAAAAGATATGTCCACGTTTCAGAACTTACTTAGAAAATGAGTCTTTGCAGATGTAATTAGGGTAGGAATCTTGAGATGAGATCATCCTGGATTACCCAGGTGAGCTCTAATCCAATAGCAAGTGTCCTTATTAGAGACAAAAGAGGAGAAGACGGAGGAGGCCATGTGAAGATAGGGGCAGAGATTGGAGTGATGCAGCCACAAGCCAAGGAATGCCTGAGCCACAAGAGGCTGGAAGAGGCAAGGAAGGATTCTTCGCCAGAACCTTCGGAAAGAGTGTGGCCCTGTCGACACTTTGAATTTGGACTTCTGGCCTCCAGAACTGTGGGAGACCACATTTCTGTTGTTGTAAGCCAAGTCTGCAGTAACTTGTTACAGTCGCTCTAGAAACAAATACACTTTTTAAAAATAAATAGATGCAACTTTTACTTCCTGTTTTTCTCCCCCTTAAATCATAACCACTTTTTATATTACTATATTTTAACCCTAATTTTTAATGGCTGGGCTTGTAGGTAGGCTTTGAGTCTGTGAAGGATCTCTCTGGGCACATAGCTTTTTGCATGTGCTGCAAGGCTGAAGTTGAATTCTGACACTGTGAGTGAACCTGACACAAGCCTTGTCCTCCCCAGAGGTGAAGGGAGGCTCCAGGGCCACGCTGGTGGCGGGGAGCCCTGTCTCTCACCCGCACGTCCTGCTGCCTGGCTCTCACGTCCTCCAGTGCTCTCGACGCCCCGTTGATCTGACTGTACGTGACAGTCAGTTTATGCCTCAACTTGTTCTGCGGAGAAAACAAACCGAGTGAGAAAATACCCCATCCAGCCCCCCACCAGCACCCAACACCAGCGACTGCCCTCAAGTCTATCCCACGGGTGTTTCCACCACCCCAAGTCTCACCTGCTTGTAGCTTTTTTTTTATTAAGTTTGTTTTTTTTGATGTGGACCATTTTTAAAGTCTTTATTGAATTTGTTACAATATTGCTTCTGTTTTATGTTTTGGTTTTTTGGCCACGAGGCATGTGGGATCTTAGCTCCCTGACCAGGGATCAAACCCGCACCCTCTGTACTGAAAGGTGAAGTCTTAACCACTGGACAGCCCGGAAAGTCCCTGCTTGTAGCTTTTTGAAGCATTCTCATATTTACTGCCTCCCTTCATCCTTTCAGGGGAAGTGGACAGTAAAGAAGTTACAAGGATAGGATTTGGAGCCAGACAGACAAGACTCAATACCCAGCTCTTCAGCTGCCTCTCACTTGTTTCTTTGGCCATGAAATAGATATCAACGCAACTGTTCCCACCCCGCGGGGCTAGTAGGAGAATTAACTGAAGCAGTGTTAAGTCCTCAGCATAGTCAGGACAAATGGCCTTAGTAAACTTCAGCTTGGATTCTTATGAGCTTCTTCACTAGCACCCATTTTATAGATGATGAAACTGAGGCAAAGAGGACAGCAAGGTGGTCAAGCTCACACAGACAGAACGAGCTGGGGCAGCTGCTTCAGAAAGTGGCAGGCGGGGTTGTACAAACCAAGCCTCCCACTGCAAACAACCAGAAAAGCAGACAAAATATTGGGGGAGGGGGATCTATTAAAAACCAATGGGGGGAAAAAAAAAAAAAACCAATGGGGAGGTAAGAAAGGAGGGAAGGATTATGTAATTAAGATCCAGAAGAAGGAAACCCAGAGAGATAAGCCTGGCATCGGGGGTTGTTCTCCCAGAGCCATCTGCCAGTTCCGGAAGACAGCTGGGAGGGCCTCTGTCAGCCTCGGAGAGGCAGGTGGACAAAGATCAGAGTCCAAGGCTCACTTGATAAGCCCCACAGGCAGCGACCTCCAAGGGCTAAACCCTAGGATAGGGACGAACCAGCAGTAAACCAGCCATCGACAGTTCAGTCCCTGAAACTGAACTAAGGTGATTCAGAATTGCTAGGCCCCTAGCCTTCAGATACAAAGGTAAATTATGCACAGCGGAAGCTAATATCACCCAAGGCCTCTTAGTATTGCCATAAATTTTCATAATCAATATCCAATTTCACCCTACTCAGGTGAAATGTTGGGGCATAGAAATGGGTAGGAGAATCACCACCACCACTACCATAATGGGAGCTAGTGTTTATCATGTACTTACTCCAAGCTGGGCATTGTTCTAGTGCTTTCCATGTATTAACTATGTAAAGCTAAAAGCAACGCTAGGAGGTAGAGGGTTATCCCCCCTTTACAGATGAGGTCACTGAAGCACAGATTGATTAAATGGCTTGCCCTAGGTCACATCGCCATTAACTAGTGTTACAAGATCCTGGTGTTACAATTACAGACTTGTGTCCAAACTGAGCACACAGGAAAATTCTAGAAAAAAATGTATGTCCCCTAACTGGCTCAACAATACCCTGGCCCTCCCTTCCTCTTCCCTGCCTCTCCCACTCCACCACTGACCTTGACTCTGGATTTGAACAACCCAGAGAGAGTCACATGTAAAGGCTAGAAGCAGAGACCAAGGCCACACTAACTCAACCCCAAAAGCCCAAGTCATTGATAGCGTTTCAGATGTGACCTCTGTGACAATGCCCTTTGACCTGGTCTCTAACAGTGGCCAAGACGAACTGTGGGCCAAAGGCAGAAGGCCAGGCCCGGGCAGATCTGGCCTCACAGGTCTCAGAGCTGGAAGAGACCTCAGAATACCTGGGGGCTGCCAAATGTTTCACCTCCAAGACTCACTCTTAGTAGTACACCCCTGAACCCTGTATTCTGAAAGATTTTACTCACCATTAATCAAATGCATACAACAGTCCCCTGATGGTAGAGAGGGGCCCAAAGGGCTATAGATGACAAAAGGAAAGCCACCCAAGGACTTTGACAGCAGCAACAATCCCCTAATCAAGGGGAGAGAACTTTTCGAAGTTCTGAGGATCCCTTCACAGACTGGGGACTTGGGTCCTCCACGTGGGAGGCACCGGAGTCCTGAGTCCACCCCACACCAGTGACCGGGCCAAGCTGGGCTGGCTCTGCCACCAGTACTGACCAGCAGCAGGGCTGGAAAAGGAGACAGGTTAAAGGACTGAGAAAGCCAGGACAACGAGGGGAAGGGGAGAGATGGCAGGAAAGCCTCGTTAAAAGGATTAAAAAGCCCAGTGTGTATGGCATACAAATAATCTGGGCGCAGACTCCAGCTCCAGGTCCTGGAGGCTGAGAGGGAGCTGGGGCTCCAGACCAGGCGGAAATGGGTCCTTCTGCCCCTACTTGCCTTCAGCCTCCTGGATAAGAACTTCTAGAAGGGTCTTTCGATAGGAGCCAGGCTGCCCCAGTCCTCGGAGCCATGCATTCTGAGGCAAAGAAGAGCTGGGCAGCCTAACACCCTCCACGCAGCAAACTCTCCTCGGGGAATTTCTGAGTAACAGAAATGATAGTGGCACTTCTACGGAGCATTAGCGGACTGTAAAACGCCATTTATGGAACACCTCATTTAATCTTCCCAATAACCTTTTGAGATAGGTACTATTATTGTGCCCCTTTTTTGAGTTCCTAGCTAGGAAGCAGAGCCAGAATTCAAACCCAGATCTCAACATCCAGCTCTGGTCAGAGCCTGTGTCAACCAGCTTGACCCTGGGGCCTGCCTAGGAGGCACTTCCCACACAATTCATCCCTTCGGAGCCTCCTGGTCACCCTTGGAGGTGGGGAGGGAATGCTATTAATCCCATTTTATGGATGAAGATAAGGTTCAGAGAACTCAGTGTCTTGCCCTGAACCACAGCGGATGCGGGGCAGAGCAGGGCTCCAGCCTCCGCAGGCCAGGCAGGTTCCTTCCTGCAATAGGTAGAGACCCAGGTAGTCTGGGCCTGAGATGGTGGTACCTCCAAAGTCAACTGTCAGGCACTGCCTGAGGTCTGACTTCTGGGACTCAGGGAGGAAGTACACAGAAACCCTGCTCAGACTGGAGAAGCAGGCCTGGCCAGGGAGGAGCCGTGCCCGGACGGGAGCAAAGCCTTCACCCTGGCCCTGGCGCCACTGCAAACCTCCCACAGGCCTCATGTCTCCTTTGATGATACGAGGACAGCCCTTGTTCTCCCTGACAGCACTGCCAGAGTGAAAGGAAATCAGGCTTCACTCTGGAGCTCAGACTGATACAATGAAAGGTAGTTAGACTACACCTTTTCAGCCTCTGCCTGGAGTCCACAGGGGGAAATTATGATCCCCAAACCACTGAAATCATCACAGACCCAGAAGGCCCCTTAGGAATGAATCCACCCAGTCCCACCTCCTCACTTTACTGATGAGGGCCAGTCCTGTGCTTTAAAGTGGCACAGGAAGTATATAGGGCGCTATGGAGCAGGAGCTTGGCTGTGCATCCTATCCAGGGATTCCTGGGACTCTTCCCATCCTCCCACCCATAACCGTCCTCCCTGGTCGCTGGAAGTCTCTGGCTCACCAAAGGCTTTTTCTCACATGACCTCAGGAATGTCCTATGCTCTGAACTCTGTGGACTTGGCTTTGAGGCTGGTCCATAGGGAGAAACAGCAAATGTGGAGTCAGACCAGCTGGGGGCCCAATGCCCACTTGGCCACTTGGGTTAGCTCAGGTTAAATTAACTTCTCTGAACCTCCATTTCCTCAGCTGTAAATAACTAATTATACCCACCTCCCGGGTGCTACCCGGATTTATTGAGAGAACAGAGGTAACCTCTAGCGCTCATATCTGATGTTCAAAACCCTGTACTAAACATGTCAGACAAGTGCTAGGCTTAAGGCAAGCAATGTCCCTCCGTATAATGGGTGAGAGGGGTGGGGGCAGAGAAGGTGGACCAGGAATGATCCAGAAGGGCTGTATGTTCTCCCAGCCCCTTTCTACCTGGACCCTGGGGATGCCCCTGCCCTGATCTCAGGCCCATCCCCCGCACCCAGGTGATCCAAGTAGGCCAAGATGCCCACAGTGGTGCCCTCTGCACAACCCAGCAGGCCCAGGCTGCCCCTCTGGGCCCTCATCCGCCAACCCCTACCTCCAGGTCAGTGCTGGCCTGACTCAGGGACGCAGGCGAGCAGGTCTTGTGCTCCACCACGCAGATGTGGCAGATACACTCGCCGTGCTCAGGGCAGAAGTAGTCCCGCAGCCGGTTGTGCTGGGGGCACTTGCGGCGCATCAGGTCACGGATGGGCGGCTGCAGCGGGTGGTCCCGGAAGGCGGGGCTGTCGAGATGCGGCCGCAGGTGCTCCTGGCAGAAGGAGGCCGTGCACACCAGGCACGTCTTGACGGCGGTTGCCTGCAGGCAGTGGTCGCAAGACACCTGGCCGGCCGGGTTGGAGGAGGCGGCGGCCCGGGTGGGCGGCGTCCAGTCGTCGGGGAGCTCGGGATGGACCTGCTCGGCCTGCAGGAACTGCTCCACCACCGCACACAACACCGTGTTCTTGTGCAGCTGTGGCCGCGTCTGGAAGCCGGTGCGGCACTGCGGGCATAGGTACGGCGGGCCCTGGACGGCCCACGTCTGGTCCAGGCACGACCCGCAGAAGTTGTGGCCGCAGGGCGTGGTGACCGGCCCCTTGAAGGGCTCCAGACAGATGGAGCACGACAGCTCCTCGGCCAGGGGGCACAGCTCCGCCATGGCGCTCCTGGGGGAACCCGACGGGACGCGCTGGAACCGCGGCAGCGACTGCTGCACTACCGCCCGGAGGCCGCCAAGGAAACGAAACTGATCTGTGGGAGGGGCGGTCCCCGGGCCTTTCGGGAAGTCACGTGGGGCAGGCCGAGCGGGGCCCCCGGGGTTGCTGACGTGGGAGTTGCGACGTTCGTACCCCGGTGGTTTCCGGGGGTTGGGTGCGGGGCGCTGGGCTCGGGGTTTCAGACGAGCCTCTCGACCACCAGGGGGTTCTTGCGGCCACTCTGCGGATGAGGAAACTGACGCCTCGCGTGGTGAACCCCGGATCCCGGGAGTGAGGGGACTACTGCACAGAAGCCCCTGCAGCAGGTATCTTCCTTCGGAGAACTCATCCGGACAGGAGTTGTCCGCACCGCCCCCGCGAGCGAGGCTGTCTTATCAGGACAGGGTCTTAAAAAAATAACTGCAGGAACAGTAAACGACTGACTGCCTTTTTTTTTTTTTTTTTTTTTAAATCCTTCCTCTCTCTTCCCTGGTCCTGGGCGCTGGCGTATCGGCTTACAATCTCTGCAGCCTGGAGCCCATGGTCACACACCCACACGCTCAGGCTTAAACTTGGTGATTTCTTTCCATGCCGCCGATATAACATGCTTTTTATTTTATTTTATTTTCCATTTCTACTTTACTGGAGTTCGGATTCATCCCAGTTTAACAAAGTTTTCCTCTCACACACATACATACACACTTGCCCGTGCACACACACACACAAATATAATTTTGAAACATTTTTCTCAAAATTGTTTATTTAGGTTTATTTTCTTTCATTTATTTTTAGCTTTGTTTCCCTCCCTGCTCTGGCCTGGGTGCAGGTAAAGTGGGTGTACAATAAGTGTTCAAGAGAGGGGATGGGGAGCGAAGAGAAAGTGTTTTGGGAGGAATAAGCTGGAGTTTGCTTTGGGGATAGGGTGGGCAGCAAAAAGGAGGACAAGGTAAATGCTAATAGTGATCACTACCATTTATTGGGCACCTGCTGGGTGCTAGACAAGTCATAGATATCCTTATAATCTCTTACAATCCTTGTAAGCACTACAAGACAGAAGTCATTATATCATTTTACAGATGAGGGTCACGTATTTTATACAAAATAGGACTAGGATACAAGCTCAGGATTGCTTTATTTAATATTCTAATTCCTGCTTTTCCTGTAGTAATAGTAACAGTAATAGTAATTACTATAGTAATATAATAATAGTAATTCTATTCCTCCAGGACTCTTTACCCCATTTCTTTCATATTGCGTTGTTATTTGCATGAGAAGAAGGAAGACAGAAGAATGAGGAGGGTAGGAAATTAAGATTTATTTATTTAGCTATTTGGTACCTCATTTAATTCTCCCACTAAATCTTTGAGGTATAGCTATCTCATGGCACAAATGAGAAAACTGAGACTTAGAGAAACTAAATAACTTGCCTAAGGTAATGGTTATTGGCATCCAGACTATCTGATTCCAGAAGCAAAGCATTTCCTACTATAAAATGCTGCCCCGCCTCCATGGGGAGCAGTTTCCAGGAAATGAACACTATGAAATCCCCTCTGACCTAGCTCTTGTGTGCGAGGTGACCTGACTCATGCCAGAAGGCTTGTAGAACTCTCCTTCCAGGCAGAGAAGTTTAAAAAAGCTGGTTAGCCAGTGAAGAACACTAGGAGGGGCATACTTTATGTTTATCGAATTCTATGCAGTAGATATTTACTAAGACCTACCTAAATACATTCCACTGTGGTTAGAGAATATACTTTGTATTATTTCAATCCTTTAAATTTATTGAGACCCAAATGTGGTCTATCTTCTTATTGGTTACTATTTGCATGGTGTCTCCTTTTACTTTTAACCTATTGGTGTCTTTGAAACTAAAGTGTGGTTCTTGTGGACAGAATGTAGTCAGATCATGTTTTTTGTGCATTCTGCCAGTCTCTGCCTTTTAATTGGAGCATCTAATCCATTTACATTAAATTACTAAGAAGTAGGATTTACATCTGCCATTCACTACCTATTTTTATGTTATATATCTTTTTTGCTCTTCAATTTCTCCATTACTGCCTTCTTCTGTGTTAAATATTTTCTAATATACTCTTTTTATTCCTTTATTATTTCTTCCAATTTTCTTTCTGCCCTCCTTCCTCTCCTCTCATTTAGGAACTCCCATCATGTGTATGTTGGTGAGCTTGTTGATGTCTCACAGGTATTTGAGGCTCTGTTCATTTTTCTTTATTCTTTTTCTTTTCTGATTCACAGACTGAATCATCTCAATTGATCTATGTCCTGATTCATGAATCCTCTCTTCTGCCTGATCAAATCTGCTGTTGAGCCCCTCTAGTGAATTTTTCATTTCAGTTATTGTACTTTTCAACTCCAGAATTTCCATTTGGTTCTTTTTAAAAAATAATAATAATTTCTATTTCCTTACTGATACTCTATTTAAAGAGACATCATTCTCATGCTTTCCTTTATTTCTTTAGACATGATTTCCTCATGTTCTTGGAACATATTTAAAATAACTCTTGTAAAGTATTTGTCTAGAAAGTCCAGCATCTGTGCCTACTCAGGGACAGTTTCTGTTGATTTTTTTTTTCTTATATGAGCCATGTTTTCTTGTTTCTTCGTATGTATCACCAATTGTCATCAATTTTTTGTTCAAAGCTGGACATGGACATTTAAAATAATACAATGTGGCACTGTGGACACCAGATTCCCCCCTTCCTAGGGTTTGTTGTTGTTATTTGTTTAGTGACTTTTCTGAATTAATTCCGTAAAGTGTGTATTCTTCATCATGTGTTTCTCTAAACTGTCTGCTTGGTTAGCTTCGTGATCAGCTAATGACTAGATAAGGATTTCCTTAAGTGCCTAAAACCAATAAGTTTCCCAGTGTTTTCCAAGGGCTTGGAGTTATTTGCACACTATTGGTTTTTAAGACTACCATGGAGCTAGGGTGGGGGTAATGGGAAAAGGTCAAGTTAAAACCCCACAAAGCTTGCTGTTCTTACCAAGATTCAACCACTTTCTTTGAATAAGCATTTTTCTGAATTGTTGCAAGCTTTTTGTTAATTTACAGAGTTCTGAAAGAGTTGATCCTGACAATTTTTGCTAGTTTTCTTTTATGGAGGCAGAATTTTCAGGGGTCCTTATTCTGCCATATTACTCTTTTAATGTCAGTAGACACTGTAGTAGTAACTCCTCTTTCATTCCTGATTTAAGTAACCTGTGTTTTCTTTCTTTTTTCTTGATTAATCCATCTAATAGATTATTTATTTTATTAATTTTTTCAAAGAACCAGCTTTTGGCTTTAATTTTCTCTGTCTGCTCTTTTTTTCATTGATTTCTTCTCATATCTATTATTTCCTTCTATTTACTTTTGGTTTAATTTGCTCTTCTTTTTCAAGTTTATTAAGCTGGAACATCAGATCATTATTGTTAAGCCTTCTTCTTGTCTAACATAGGTGTTTAAAAATATAAATCTCCCTCTAAGCACTGTTTTAGTTATATTCCACAAGTTTTGATAAGTGTTTTCATTATCAATTTCATTCAAAATATTTTCTAATTTCCTTTATAATTTCTCCTTTGTAATTTCTTTGTAATTACCTATAAAGATATGGCTTCGTTTCCCACTATCTAGTGCTTTCCAGTGTATCTTACTGTTATTAATTTCTAATATAATTCCATTTTAGTCAGCTCTACTATCTCAGATGTTTGTCTTTTGAATATGTTGAGACTGGCAGGATGTTAATTTCAATATGATAATGAACTTGTCTATTTCTCACTTTGTATTTGTCCCTTTTTTCCCCCATGTATTGTGAAGCTTTATTATTAGGTACTATTATGCATTGAATTATATCCTCCCAAAATAGGGTGGCTCTAATGCTTTGGCAGCCAACGTAAGCAAAATATATGTTGGAGTCCAAACTCCTGATTTAGACATACAGTTTTGGAGGTATAATCAATTAAGATGGGGTCATTACGGTGGGCCCTAATTCAACATGATATAGGAAAATGCCATGTGAAGACAAATTCAGATGACACTGAAGGCAGAGATTGAACTGCTGTAGCTGCAAGCCAAGGGACACCAAAGATTGCCAGAAAATCCTCATAAGCTAGGAAGAAGCAAGAAAGGAGCCTTTCCTACAGATTCCAGAGGAAGCGTGGCCCTCCGATACCTTGATTTCAGACTTCCAGCCTCTAGAACTGTGAGAGAATAAGTTTTTGTTTTACGTCTCCTAGTCTGTGGTACTTTGTTATGGCAACGCTAGGAAACTAATACAAGTACGTACACGTTAAGGATTTTATGTATTTTTTATTATTTAACCACTTGAAAGTCCCCCTTTATCTCTCATAATAATCTTTCTCTTAAAATCTACTTTGTCCAATAGCATCATAGTTACAGTAGTTTTCTTATCTTACTACTTGCATGGTATAGCTTTCTAATGTGTTAATTTCTTTTTTTTTGTTTGTTTGTTTGCGGTACGCGGGCCTCTCACTGCTGTGGCCTCTCCCGTTGTGGAGCACAGGCTCCGGACGCGCAGGCTCAGCGGCCATGGCTCACGGGCCCAGCCTCTTCGCAGCATGTGGGATCTTCCTGGACCGGGGCACGAACCCGTGTCCCCTGCATCAGCAGGCGGACTCTCAACCACTGTGCCACCAGGGGAGCCCTAACGTGTTAATTTCTATTTCTCTGTGTCTTTATGTTTAAAGTGTGTCTCTTGTAGACTGAACATATTTGGGTCTTGCTTTTTATGCAGTCTGACAAGCTCAGCCTTTTAATTAGTGTGTTTAGTCCATTTGTACTTAACATACTTATTGATTTTAAGTCCACCAAAATGCTACTTGTTTTTTGGTTGTCTCTTTGTGTTTTTTTTCCCTATGCTCCTCTTTTCCAGTCTTCTTTTGGACTAATCCAATATGCTATACATTTCATTTTCATTTCCTCTTATTGGCCTTTTGCCTATACTTCTATTTCTTTCTTTTTTTAACTTTTTATTTTATATTGGAATATAGTTTTTTTTTCCAAAGGTCAATAACTGGACTTTAATGAATAATTCTGGTAAAAGCGTTTGTGCACAGATATGCAGGTATAAAACATATATCAAAAATGAACAAAAAGAGGGCTTCCCTGGTGGCACAGTGGTTAAGAATCTGCCTGCCAATGCAAGGGACACGGGTTCGAGCCCTGGTCTGGGAAGATCCCACATGCCGTGAAGCAACTAAGCCCGTGTGCCACAGCTACTGAGCCTGTGCTCTAGAGCCCGTGAGTCACAACTACTGAAGCCCATGCACCTAGAGCCCATGCTCTGCAACAGGAGAAGCCACCACAATGAGAAGACCATGCACCGCAACAAAGAGTAGCCCCCGCTCGCCACAAATAAAAAAGCCTGCGCGCAGCAACGAAGACCCAACGCAGTCAAAAATAAATAAATAAAATGAACAAAAAGATTCCTTCTCTCCTTAAGTACATCTTAGAACAGCCATGACCAAGTTTAACTTGATATATGTTTCAGAGTTTAAAACCCAAGAAACTAACAAATTTTTGCACAAGTTTAACTTGAGACACATGCATTTATTGTCCTAACACTAGAAATACTTTCTTGACATTTGATTTGATACTCTTATTGGTAAGCTTTGCCTTTTAAAAGTTTTCCTGGGAGAAAATACAAGAAAAAAGTATCTATCCAGATTACCCATCACTCTTTGAACAATACTTAGGAATAACACAATCTTAAAATAGCTCAATTTTGAAAAACACTGAGAAAATGCTGGAGTGTTATACTCAGGATCTCTTTTTGAAAAAGAAATGAGTATAAAAAAGTAATTTTGTCCTGACATTGGTGGGATGAGATACATTTGTACTGTTCACAAATTCTGCACACAGGACTGTCTGTTTTAAATAAGATCAACACTAATAGGGAACAAGAAGTAGAGAAGCCAACTTTAGGAGATGCATTTATTCCAGGGTACTTGGTTAATGCCTCTCGGGTTTTACCAGCATATCTCTGAAAGGAGATGCACAGCCTAATCTCACAGCTATTTAACAGTGATCACTTTCCTTATACACAGAAAATATGCTTACCTCTTTGACAGCTCCAGTCTTGACTGCAAAGAAAAGGTTATTACAAGAACCCAATTCTAGGTGCCCAACTACATTTTATCATCACAAATAGCTCTCAGTGTTTCTAAACAGGATTATTGGCATTGCGTGTATCGTAATTCTTAGTTGTGGGGGACCATTCCAGACACTTAGCATTCCTGTCCTATTCACTAAAAACCAGCAGTTTTCAAGGTCGCTGTGAGAAGCAAAAACATACCCATATGTTTCCTACTGCCCCTTAATGAGAATCACTGAGATCCAAGATTAAAATCTATTAACTTCCTGACTCCCACAGAAAGCAACTGCTTCATTACCTTCCGTAACAATGACTGAAGAGGAACACGTTGTTTAAAAAAACATTGTAATTAAATATTACTTTGGAAAGACAAGCTGATTTCTTCACATCCACAGTGATCTGAAAGGATTAGATGCACATGTGCAAAACTTATTGTCCCCAAACGCACACATACAGTCACAGGAAAATGACTGTTTACCTTCTACTGGCAAATCTTACCCCATTTATCTTTAGTATAAAAATACGTCCACCCACTACAATAAGATAAAAAAACGTGTAGATCTTCTTGATAAATTCCCTCACACTGATGTTCCTGGAAACTGCTGCTGTCTTTGCTCCAAAACTTGCTAATATAATAGTTGTTGCTGTTTCTGTGAAAACTGCACCACTTCTGGACTTCTTAGTAAGAAGTCTTTTTTGATTTAACACTTGTTCTGAAAGAGTAGGTCTTGCAGGTTGATCCCCCAAAGATCCTGTTCTCTGTTTAAATGTAGAGAGTATACTATCTGCACTTTGCTCAAGTTTGACGTTTCCCGCGCTGCCAGCCTGGGCGGCCGCACTGCAGTTCAGGGCTTGGTCACTTTTTCTTCTTCTTGTGCTTATCCTTGTACATCTTGTTGCGGTGTTTCTTGCACATCCACGGCTTGCGCTGTTTGGCCACCTGGCTCGTGGTCTCGCTGCAGCCCTCGTAGGTGCAGGTCTTGCTCATGAGGCCCCCGCCGCTGCCCGCGCCGCTGCCCCGGCTCCGGGTTCCCGCGCTGCCGCCCTCTCCCCCAGAGTGGGTCTCTTCGTCCTCCAGATCCTCCAGACTAGCCGTGCTCTCGCCTCCCCCCGGGGTCCGAAGTGTCCAGCAGGTCTGTCTCATCTTCCCTCGCCTCCTCCTCGCCATCCCCCGCCACTTCGCACAGGTACCGAACGGGCTTGCCAGCCCTGGCGCTGCCCACCCAGGGCCGGACCCTGCCGCAGGACGCATTTCGGCCGCAGCCTCGTCCTGCTCTCCACAGGGGCGCATCACCAGCAGGGTAAACTGTGAGGCCGCAGCCGGGACGGGGGCTGGAGCCAGGGCCTGGCCGGGGTCAGGGGCGGGGGCCCCGGGGCGGAGCGCCCCGCTAGCGGCGCCGGCCCCGCGCCCTCGGCGACAGCCTGCACCTCCGTGCTGCTGAGACCTGGCGAGGGTCCACGACCCCAACCTTTCAGCACCTGCCGGGCCCAAGTGCACTTAGCAAACCAAGACCCGGGACCCGCGAGAGGAAAAGGGGCTGGAATATAGTTGATTAACAATGTTGTGTTAGTTTCAGGTGTACAGCAAAGTGATTCAGTTATACATATACATGTATCTATTCTTTTACAAATTATTTTCCCATTTAGGTTGTTACATAATATTGAGCAGAGTTCCCTGTGCTATACAGTAGGTTCTTGTCGGTTATCCATTTTAAATATAACATTGTGTACATGTCAATCCCAAACTCCCTAACTATCCCGTCTTTCAATTACATTTCTGGTGGTGGTTCTAGGGATTATAATTTGCATCCTTAACTCATCACAGTCCATTTAGAATGAATATATTAAATGAATGAATATGTAAAATATGAGAAACTTATTACATTAAAATTTTATTTACCACCTCTTTTGCTATTGTTGTCATGTATTTTACATAGACATACATAATAAACCCCACACTATCGTGAAAGTCATTAACAAGGAAGTCATTAGACTAGGGTGGCTCTAACGCTTTGGCCCCCAAAGTAAGCAAGCCAAAACCTAAGCCAGAGTCAATTTCTATAAATGCCTCAAGGGTAAAAAATCAAAACTTGAGAACAGCCAATCACAAACAGCCAACTAGACTTTCCCAGATAATGCAACTGCTCAAGCTAGAGCCAGTTAAATAATTTCCATGCTTTGCTCCTGCGACTGCTCCGTAAAAGCCTTTTCCCTTGGCTCCTGACAGTAGAGTGCCCTCTAACCAGTTTCAGTTTGGCACTGCCTGATTCAAATCAATGTTTGCTCCAATGAACTCTTCAAAAGTTTAATGTGCCTCAGTTTATCTTTTAACAGTATTATATTATTACATTTACTTTATTTTTTAATAAATTTATTTATTTATTTTTGGCTGTGTTGGGTCTTCGTTGCTGTGCACGGGCTTTCTCTAGTTGTGGCGAGCTGGGACTACTCTTCGTTGCAGTGTGCGGCCTTCTCATTGCGGTGGCTTCTCTTGTTGTGGAGCACCGGCTCTAGGTGCAGAGGCTTCACTAGTTGTGGCACACAGGCTCAGTAGTTGTGATGCACAGGCTTAGTTGCTTCCCGACATGTGGGGTCTTCCCGGACCAGGGCTTGAACCCATGTCCCCTGCATTGGCAGGCGGATTCTTAACCACTGCGCCACCAGGGAAGTCCCCATTGTGGGTGATATATTTTAAGAAGTCTGGATTACATTGTCTTCCTTTAAAGGGTATTGATTTTTGTTCTGGTAGGTAGTTAAATTACAGGCATATCCTTTTGGCCATTTTAGCCTAGGTTTTATTCTTTATTAGAGTCGGTCTATTTCAGTTTGGACCTTTCTTTAAAAAAAATATATTTATTTTTTTATTTTTTATTTTTTAATTTATTTTTGGCTGCATTGGGTCTTCGTTGCTGCATGCAGGCTTTCTCCAGTTGGGTAGAGTGAGGGCTACTCTTTGTTGTGGTGTGCGGTCTTCAGTAGTTGTGTCACGTGGGCTCAGTAGTTGTGGCTTGTGGGCTCGCTAGTTGTGGCACATGGGCTTAGTTGCTCCACGGCATGTGGGATCTTCCCTGACCAGGGCTCGAACCTCTGTCCTCTGCATTGGCAGGTGGATTTTTAACCACTGCACCACCAGGGAAGTCCCTCAGTTTGGACTTTAATCTTAGGGCTCAGCCCCTAAACTAAGACATATTCCTGACTCCTAAATTATGTCTTTTCTGGAGTCTCACCTGAAAGTCCGAAGTGCTCATAGAAGTCTCTGCACTCTGGCTTGGCCAGACACTAATACCTCTCAAAACAGCTCAGAACAGCACAACCTCTAGTATCACCATTAAGCTCTCAGCCCACAACAGATCATCTTTGCTAGGCCTCACAGAACCTCACCCTGTGCCTGTGTAGCCTAGCCCTCACCCAGGGACCATGGTGAATTCCTGTGCAACTTCCTCTTCTTTAGTAACCTGCCCCCAATTTTCAGCTGCTTTAGTAGCCCAGTAACCCACTCCCTGCCCCCTCAGCTCACAGCAAGCCATCCTTCCACTTAGGATTCACCTGCACGCACCACAGAAGAAATCTGCGATGATTGTGAGGCTTACTTAACATGTTTCTCGTCTCTCCAGTATCATACCCCTACACCAACCATCTTTTGCTTGAAAAAAGGTTCATCACATATCTCGTTCCGTTCTATAGTTTTTCAATGAGCGGGAATCTTGTGCCAATTACTCTGTTATAGGCAGAGGTGGACATTATTATGTCTTTTTTTACTTAAAAAAAAAAATTTATCTTCTCATTTCTAATTTCTCTTTATTTATTTTATTTACTTGTTTTGGCTGCGTAGGGTCTTAGTTGCAGCATGCAGGATCTTTGTTGAGGCATGTGGGAATCGTTCTTGTGGCACAGGCTCTTCATTGTGTCCCACAGGCTTCTCTCTAGTTGTGGCATGAGGGTTTTCTCTCTCTAGTTGCGGTGCTCGGGCTCCAGGGCACGTGAGCTCTGTAATTGCAACACACAGGCTCTCTCGTTGAAAAGTGTGAGCTCAGTAGTTGTGGCGCACGGGCTTAGTTGCCCTGCAGCATGTGGGATCTTAGTTCCCCGACCAGGGATCGAATCCACGTCTCCTGCATTGGAAGATGGATTCTTTACCACAGAACCACCAGGGAAGTCCCCTATTCAGATTCTTTCAGAACTTTTGTTTCTCATGTTTTTTGTTTTTGTTTTTTTAATATTTATTTTGGCTGCACCAGGTCTTAGTTGCAGCACATTGGATCTTCGTTGCGGCATGCAGGATCTTTTAGTTGCGGCATGTGGGTTTCTTAGTTGCGGCATGTGGGTTTCTTAGTTGTGGCAGGTGGACTCTTAGTTGTGGCATGTGAACTCTTAGCTGTGGCATGCATGTGGGATCTAGTTCCCCAACCAATGACTATGTGTCCCCTGGGTTGGGAGCATGGAGTCTTACCCACTGGACCACCAGGGAAGTCCCTGTTTCTCATGTTTTTGATGCTCCTTTCTACTGGGGCCCTAAGCTTAGGCCTAGCCCACCATTTGGATAATCCAGCACCACCCTGTCTCCTATTCCAATTTTTTCCCATTCTATCTTCTAATCCTAAAAATGGATTAAGATCAAGAGAATAAGGAGACAAGCCACAGAATGGGAGAAAATATTGGCAAAACACATGGCTGACAAAAGACTGTTACTCAAAGTATACAAAGAACTCTTAAAACTCAATAATAAGAAAACAAACAACCCAAATAAAATATGGGAAAAGACCTGAACAAGCATTTTACCAAAGAAGATATACAAATGTCAAATAAGCATATGAAAAGGTGCTCCACATGGTATGTCACCAGGGAAATGCAAATTAAAGCAAAGAAATACCAGTCTGCATTGATTAGAATGGCCCAAATCTAGAAGCCTGACAACACCCAACAGGAACTCTCCTTCATTGTTGCTGGGAATACAAAAATGGTACAGCTACTTTGGAACAGTTTAGCAGTTTCTTACAGAGCTAAACATAGTCTTACCATTCAATTCAGCGGTCATGCTCATTGACATTTACCCAAAGGAGTTGAAAATTTATATCCACACAAAAGCCTACACACAGATATTTATTTCAGCTTTATGCATAATTGCCACAACTTGGAAGCAGTCAAGGTGTCCTTCCGTAGGTGAATGGGTAAATAAACTTTGGTACATCCAGACTATGGAATATTATTCAGCTAAAAAGAAATAAGCCATCAAGTTATGACACGGAGGAAAGTTAATGTGTATTACTAAGTGAAAGAAGCCAAGGCTACATACTGTATGATTCCAATTATATGACTTCTTGGATAAGGCAAAATATATGGAGACTCTACAAAGGATTAGTGGTTTCCAGAGGATTTTTAAGGTTATGAAACTATTCTGTGTGATACCATAATGGTGGGTACATGTCATTTAGTAATACATTTAGTAAATGCATTTAGTAAAACCCATAGACTGTACAACACCAAAGTGAACCTTAGCATAAACTATGGACTTTGAGTGATAACGATGTATCTATGTAGGTTCATCAGTTGTAACAAATGTACCACTGTGGTCTCTGATGTTGCATGTGGGGGCTCAGGGGTAGATGGGAACTCTCCCACAGTACAGTTTTTTGCTGTGACCCTAAAACTGCTCTAGAAAGAAAGTCTATTTTGAAAAATGGATTAGGAGCCAAAATGATGCTGGATTAAACAAATGCTAGAGGGAAATCCAGCTAAAGTAAATGTAACACACTTAGGGAATTTCCAGGAGAATGTGTTGTTTACATGGGTTATGAAGCCATCTAAAGCTAGACAGAGTTCATTTATACTTAGAACATTAGCCCATTCTTTTAACTGGACTCACAGAGGAAGCAGTAGTTCTACGAATTCAAAACATCAAATAATTGCTTAAAAACAAACAAACACGATGGGCATTTTAGAGCCCAGGAGTTTATCATCCTAAGTAGTATGCTTTAGACTAATTTTAAAAATGAGTTGTGGGCCCTGCCCTGGTGGCGCAGTGGTTGGGAGTCCGCCTGCCGATGCAGGGGACACGCGTTCGTGCCCCAGTCTGGGAGGATCCCACATGCCGCGGAGCGGCTGGGCCCGTGAGCCATAGCCGCTGAGCCTGTGCGTCCGGAGCCTGTGCTCCGCAACGAGAGAGGCCACAACAGTGAGAGGCCTGCATACCACAAAAAAAAAAAAAAAAAAAAATGAGTTGTATTTCTATGCATTTTATCCCCAATGATATTCATTGTGGCTTTTTTTCATAATAACAGCAACCTGGAAACTACCTAAACATTTAGTAATAAAGGACTGCTTAAGTAAATTGATACATCCATGTGATGTGACAGTATACAAACCTCCACAAAGATGCTACAGGCGAATATTTAAGGACATGGGGGAATACTTTCATGATAACTTTTTTTTTTGTTTAGTTTTTGAGGTGATTGTATTTTTATTCTAGCTTTAATTCCATTTTAAGAAAAACAGTTTGCTAAAATGTTTTATTAAAAATTATGAAACATTTGGGGAAAACATATTTTTTCTTTGTTTCCCTATCTCTCTTTTTTTTTCTTTTGAGAAAGACCAAAGACACACCATCATTTTGCATCTGTTATATTTACTTATATTCTTTTTTGTTGCTATTGTTCTAGCCATGATGTGATATTCTAGGTGAAGTTTTTAACCACTATATAGCAACATCATTTGGGAGTAGGTTAAATAGCCATTTGCCTGTATTGATTTTATTTTTCTAGATATTAATGTTTTTTCTTTTCTCCTTTTTGGTTTTCTTGAAGTATGGTTGATTACTGTTGTGTAATTTCTGCTATACAGCAAAGTGATTCAGTTATATATATATATATATATATATATATATATATTCCTTTTTTATATTCTTTTCCATTATGGTTTATCACAGGTTATTGAATATTAGTTCCCTGTGCTATATAGTAGGACCCCGTTGTTTATCCATTGTATATATAATAGCTTACATCATGATAACATTCTTTTTTTTATTATTATTATTTGCGGTACGCGGGCCTCTCACTGTTGTGGCCTCTCCCGCTGCGGAGCACAGGCTCCGGACGCACAGGCTCAGCGGCCATGGCTCACAGGCCCAGCCGCTCCACGGCATGTGGGATCTTCCCGGACCGGGGCATGAACCCGTGTCCCCTGCATCAGCAGGCGGACTCTCAACCACTGCGCCACCAGGGAAGCCCCATGATAATATTTTTAAGTGAACAAAGCAACTTGCAGAAGAGTATATACAATTTGATCCTGTTTCATTTAAATTTATTTGTGTGTAGAAAGAGGTTATACATCAAAATGTTTAGTTATTTGTGGGTAAATGTATTATGGGCATTTTTCTTCTTTATCATTTATGCATTTTCTAAATTTTTACAATGTGTATATTGTTTTTAAGAAGAAAATTATATAATTTTTAAAATGAGTTGAATGATATGAACAAAAAGGAGTTAATGTTAGAAATAGGGAAGATGTTGATTTTTATCAACTTTATTTCCACAGAAGAATGATGGTTCATGACATTAAGCAAATTGTTATTACATTAAATTAGAATCATACTAATGGTCTCATAATGTGCCCCCCGCCCAAGAAAAGGAAGTAGTAAGTGAACAGTATTTTCTATAGTTTACCCTTCTTCTATAGGAAATGGCCAGGTATGCCTCTTATGTACCAGGAGCTTTGTATCAATTTTTTAGGAACCCTCACAACTCTGACTTTGCGTTCTCCCTGTTTCTTCAGCTCCCCGTTTCTTCGGAGCTGTTAAGTGACTTGTCCAAGTTCCTATGACTTTTATATGAGACATCTGTTAAAAACAAACAAAAACAAACAAACAAAAAAAACCCAACAACCTACATTATAAGATTCCGAAATACACACTTAAGCGGCTTAAGATTCTTGCTGGTACAACACAGCGGTCAGAGACACCAACACCAACTCTGGAGCTCAGAATAGCTGGTGTCAAATCCCAAATCTGCCGTTTATTCTGTGTGTCTTCTGGACAAATTACTTGGCTTCTTGGTGCCTCCATGTGCTAGCCATAAAAGGGAGGCAACTTGACTTAGGGTTTCTGTGAGGATCAAATGAGTGAAGGTATGTAAGGCACTTAAAACAGCAAGAACTCAATAACTGATAAAGGTCAGCTGGAGTGCAACGTCACATCCATTCTCTTCCATCCTAGAAGCCAGATCATTGCTCAGATGCAGTATTGTGAGTGGAAAGCAGGGCTCCAACTCTGCTGATCTATTGTTCTTAGCTCCTGTCTGCCAGGGAGCCCTCAGTAGTTTAAATCGCCATGGCCTCTGAGGGTGTGCGACCTGCGAAAAGCCACCTTGAGGGTATGATCAGAGCGTTAGTATACTCCTTCAGTTAAATGAGCCAAAAGAAATTCTCTAAAGTTGGAGTTTTTCATCTGAGGTCCTTGGATCTCCAGTGTTACCAAAGTATTTAAAACTGTGTTTGTGGCTGTCCTTCAAACCCACACAGTAAAATCAGGGACATTATATTATAGTTGTACCTCATTTGGAAACAAAGATGGTACCTCCACCTTGTCCACCAAACTTGGCTGTTTCCAAAAATTAAATCTGGAATTCAAAATAGAAGATTAGCCATATTTTTATCACTGTCATTACTGTAATTATTTGACTAGCTTTCTCTAGATTGTTGCCCAGAAAGAGATCCAAAGAGGGTTGGCAGACTGGCAGCTTTAATGCAATAAGTGTTTGGAAATCCAAGGGTTTTATAAGACAGCATTTGTTTTAAAAAATGGGAAGGGGGAGCATGTTTCCTATATTTCTTCTATTTCTATATTGTTGTTGAAAATCTTAATATGACCATGCATGACACATCATACATTTGGATTTATATGGAAGGGAAAAAAGAAAAAACTAAAAATATTTCACTGGTTATTATCATAAAGAATTAAAAAAAAAAAAAGCAGCAAGACCCTTATTCATGTTGCACACAGAGCAGCTCATTCTAATTATCTATTAAGAGGCCAAAAACACATTCTGGAACTCAATGGTGCTTGGCTTTTTTTACCTAATGATTTTGCAAGAGCTCATTCTTAAGAGATTTAGCTCCAAACATTTTGCTCAGCTCCTAACAGTGGAATTTTGTTTGTTTGTTTCTTCTTGCTCAGTTACTTAACCACGTGATGGGGAGGTGGGACCCTGCACGTTTGGCCACACCCCATCAGCTGCTGGCAGCTGGCCACTGCCGGGTCTGGATGTCCGCGGAGACACCGTGATTGAGGCCCTGGGTCACATTTCCTTGGTGTCCCCCAGGCTCTCCGCCCCCACAGAGGGTTATGCTTTTGGACAATTGCAGATCCCTTATTCTTTCCGCCGTCGCCTGGGGTAACTGTGGAGCCTCAGGAAGACAGAAACGTCTATGATGGTCAAGGTTTGCTGTACATTTCTCAGTCCATATTGGAAATCCATCAGGACCTGTATCACCAAGCTGCTTCTGCATCTTCTCTCCCCACGCGCACCCCAACCCTACAACTTCTGTCCTTCCTGTTGCCCAGTAGTTCTACTTTCTGATGTTTTCCTAAGTAACATTCCTACTGATACCATATCCCTTTAAAACCTACTACAAAATTATACAGGTATGGCATGCTTGTGGCAATACATTTACAGAGAGGAAGGATTAAAACAGTGAAAAGCCCCCGTCCATCAGTCCCTCTGTGCAGAGGTGACCACTATTAAGTTTCACAGAAGTCCTTCCAGAATATTTTTATCCATATCCTGTATCAGGAACCTCTTTTCTAATGCAAATGAGAAATATACTCTATAAATATATTATGTGCTACAATTTGCATTTTCACTTAATACTGCATCTATGTCTTCCCTGGAATCTTCTACTGCTGCGGAGGTGGTAGAGCTTAGTGGTTAAGAGGACAGACCCTGAAGCGGACAACCTAGATCTGGACCCCGGCTCCCTCATCTGCTAGCTGTGTGATCACAGGCAAGGGACTTAACCTCTGTGCCTCAGTTTGCTCTTCTGTAGAAAGGAAATGCTAACAGTTCCTATCTCATGTAAATGAATTAACACATGTAAAGTGCTTAGAAAAACATCGGGCCCAGAGCTATCGTCATCACCTCTATTCTCCACACTTCCCTGTCACGATCTTCTCACCTCCAGTCGTGGGTCTTAGTCTGGGGCCCCTCCTAGGCTATGAGGATGACTGGGCCAGCATGGTGGTAGGGCTGCTCGGAGCTGCTCAGGCCATGCTGGGTCCACTTCCTGCTCCTGAATGAACTGCTGTGTCATGAAACAGTGTCCAAATGTGTGAGGTGCCCAAAGGGCTCATGGCACCCTGTGTGCCAAGACTTGGATCCCCACAGCTTTGGGCCAGCCAGAACCCATGGGTGGTCACCTCTGGCCACTAACAGCATCATTTTCTTCTCCCAGAATGCCCTACCAATATAATTCTCTATGTGAGCCCCTGTGTAAGAAAGGTCACAAAGCACTGCTCACAGCACTCATTGAATGTATCAGTCCTGACCCAAATAAAACATTCAGCCTCTGAAAGCCCTGAGCTAGCCCCCAGTTGTAGTAGCTGCATCACTCCCTTTTTCCTCTGCAATGAAAGAGAATCTCAGGTTTGCCAGGTCAGCCCCCAAGAGAAGGCTTCACAGCAGAGAGCAGGTGTAGTCAAGCAGAAGTCCCTTTGAGTAGTCTGATGGGCAGGGCAGTGCCAGCGTTCCGCCTGTGTCCTCCTCTGCCTCAGTACTTGGCAGATCTTCCTGTGCACGCGTCCCCTGTTTGGTTGGGGTTTGGTTAATGCAACTTCCGACACAGCAGGTCTGGGGTGGGCGGAGACCCTGCATTCCTAATCAGCTCCCAGGAAGGGGCCGCTGCTGATGCACGGACCCACGGAGCAGCAAGGTCTTGACTCAGCCTACTGAACCCTTTCCCTTAGTGTTTGAAACCCAGGAGCCAAGAGAGTGGTCTGTGCCATTGACCCTGAGGCTGTATCTCAGCGAAACCGACCTGGTTCAGTGGAAACTTGCTGGCTGAGATGTGTAACCAACACAACCAATGCCTTTGGACTCTGTTATGATGGGTTTGTTTTTTAAAAGAAAAAAATTCGGACATTACCTTATAGCCACATTTCATATAGTAAAACCCTCCCCAAACCCTGCCCCAATCCAGTCACTTAACACGTGGGGTAGCATTACTGCAAGGTTAACAAATTTACCAGCCTGTGTGTCCTGCAGAGCAAACTGCCAATCCCCTTATACCCCAAATGCATTTTTTCTGCGGTTTCATCATACTTATGTTCCCATAACCTCTCACTGGTTCATCTCCGAATGACTTCTCTGTTAACTGGAACAAAACAAAACAAAACAAAAAACCACCTGAGTTGTTTTCTTAATATAACCACTTTGAAAGTGGAGATCATGTGTTCTAAGTGGCTAGAGCCCACTCAAACATTAGAATAAGACACAACAGTTTGGAGATAATGGGTGGATGTGCAGAAATCTCCAAGCCTCCTATTCTAAAAGCATCACTGATGAGAATTAGACGACTGACTTCCTCCTACCTGCAAGAGGAAATTAGAGAAAATCTAAACATGACAAATATGATATGAAATATGACACAACTTATTTCTAACAGGTGAAAATAAATGAAAAATAAGGGGGTTCAAGTGCTACCAAAAATTTGGAGCAGGACCTTAGGCAAGTCACATAACGGAAACATAAATGATAACTAATGTCTCATCAAGCGCTTACTATGTGCCAGGGCCTGTGCTAAATGCTTTACATGCGTTATTATCTCAGTCCTCACCACACTCCTATTGGCAGATATTGTGAGGAGGAAAATCGAGGCTCGGAGAGGTTAGATAACTTGTCTTATGAAAAAACTACTAAGAAGAGTATAAGGCAGAACTGTACCTGGTTCATCAGACTCCAGCACCCATGTTCTAACCACAAGCATCTCTGTTATTTCACCTATGCTGAGTCTGCCGTTTCAGGGTAAAATGGAGGTTGGGCTTCATTATTCCAAAAGTGGCTTCTGGCTTTAACATTTTGTGACCCTACAATGACCGAAGATTGTATGCTTAGATTCCAGTGAAGACTCACAGTTCAGGGCTTCCCTGCTGGCGCAGTGGTTGAGAGTCCGCCTGCCGATGCAGGGGACGCGGGTTCGTGCCCCGGTCCGGGAAGATTCCCACATGCCGTGGAGCGGCTGGGCCCGTGAGCCATGGCCGCTGAGCCTGCGCGTCCGGAGCCTGTGCTCCGCAACGGGAGAGGCCACAACAGTGAGAGGCCCACATACCGCAAAAAAAAAAAAAAAAAAAAAAAGACTCACAGTTCGGACCGGAGCTTTATTTCTCCCTTCAGTCCACTGGGACACGGAAAAGATGATATTCTCTTGGCTGACCCATTCCCATGGGGGTGCCTGGACTGTTTAAAGAGCTGGGTGCTCACTGTAACCCCACTCTCATTTAGGCAGTGGATGTTTAGAATGAACATCTTAAAACAGGATACCTAAATATAACTTGATATATTTTCCTCATTTTTATATTTGGAAATATAAAAATATAATATATGAGGAAATATGATTTCCTCATTTTATATCTGCCTCGATTTTCCTCCTCACAATATGTGCCAATAGGAGTGTGGTGAGGACTGAGATAATAATGCATGTAAAGCACTTAGCACAGGCCCTGGCACATAGTAAGCGCTTGATGAGACATTAGTTATCATTTATGTTTCCATTATGTGACTTGCCTAAGGTCCTATCAAGTGAAATGAATCCACCATAAAGAATATCCAATGCTAATACTCAGTAGTGACTTTCCTTTCTGAAGTTTAAGTTGGAGTTTACTTCATTTTTATTTATTTATTTTCTGGGGCCGCGCTGCGTGGCATGGAGGATCTTGGTTCCCTGACCAGGGAGAGAACCCGTTCCCCCTGCAGAACAAGCACAGAGTCTTAACCACTGGACCGCCAAGGAAGTCCCAGAGTTGGAGTTTATTATTATTATTATTATTATTTGGCCACTCCACACGGCTTGTGGGATTTAAGTTCCCTGACCAGGGATCGAACCCAGGCCCTCGGCAGTAAGAGCAAGGAGCTCTAACCTCTGGACCGCCAGGGAATTCGCCAGAGTTGATTAATTAGCTTCTTTTGAGTCTTACTAAAGTCTTAAGAGTAGACCAATACTTTCTGAATGTAACATTTTCAAGCATTACTTTAACACTTCATTATAAATCTAAGGGTGGGTTAGTCTCATTCTACAAATGAAGACACTCACCCTTTGTCACCCAGCTCAGATGAGGACCCAACTCGGATTTCAAAACCCGTTTTCTTTCCACTATGACAGCAGTTCTCCAGATGTAGTCTGTGGACCCCTGCAGGTCCTCTAGGTGCTTTTGGCGGGGGTCTGTGAGGTCAAAACTCCTAAGACATCATTTGTCTTTTCACATCTTGATGTTTGCAATGACGGGGCAAAAGCAGCAAACTGCTGCACTTGAGCACCCACCTAGTCAGTGGTGTCCTTGGCCTCACTCGCAGTAGGAAAGAAGAAAAAAGCCAGTTGCGCTTAAGAATGTCCCTGATGGAGCAGAGACAATTGTTATTAAGTCGTGACCCTTAAAGGCACAGTTTCCACAGCGTACCGCAGTACAGCAGTTGTCTCAAGGAAAACCACTCGTGCCACTGGTCCCATTGTGAGCTGGACTGCCCCATTTTTCAGGGAACACCAGTGTTACTTGAAATAAGTACAGACAGAAAATCAGTGGTCATTCTGACATGGGTATTGGCAGACATTGTCTTGACAATGAATGGAGTGAGCCTCTCACTTCAAGAACAACTGACAGTGTTAGTTGCCGATGAAAAAATTTGAGCTTTCAAGCAAAAATTAGAATTTTGGAAAACTCCTATCTGCTATAGTGAGCTGATAGCTTCCCACTACTTAAAGACTTTTCTGATGAGATGAGGTGCTTGGCAGTATTAATAAGTGTAATTTTAAATTACTGCATAATTAAATGTGTCAGGATTTGAAAGATGGCAGATATCCAGCAACCCTCCCAACAAGGTCTGATCACAACCCAGGGGGTGAGGGTATTGCAGACTCTTCCTTGGGGGCTCTATCTCAGCCCTAGGGATTGTGGCTGCCCCTCATATATGACTCCAGCCCCTGCTATAGTTAGTAGTTCTCTGGTTGAATTACCGTGTGGTCTCTCTCTCTCCTGATTGGATCGAGGCTGATACAGCTGGCCTTGCAAGCAAGCGCTGAGATCAGTCACCAGGGAAGAAAACCAAACCAGAACAGTCACTGCTGTGAAGGGAAGAGAGCAAGGAGAGGGGCACGACCAACCACCCTCCTCATCTTTGTCAACAGCAAGAGCTGTCTATTTGACATGAAGGGGGGGCGGGGATGCGGTTTGAAGGAGAAAGTTTGGAACAGCTGCTTTTAGATATAAATAAAGAATTGAAAATTAGACTCAAGGGCTTCCCTGATGGCGCAGTGGTTGAGAGTCTGCCTGCCAATGCAAGGGACACGGGTTCGAGCTCTGGTCTGGGAAGATCCCACATGCCGCGGAGCAACTAGGCCCGTGGGCCACAACTACTGAGCCTGCGCGTCTGCAGCCTGTGCTCCGCAACAAGAGAGGCTGCGACAGTGAGAGGCCCGCGCACCGCGATGAAGAGTGGCCCCCACTTGCTGCAACTAGAGAAAGCCCTCGCACAGAAACGAAGACCCAACACAGCCAAAAATAAATAAATTAATTTTTTTTTAAAAAAAGTAAAATAAAATAATTTTTAAAAAAAATTTTTAAAAAAAGAAAGAAAATTGGACTCAAATAGTACCTACATCTCCAGCAGGCTAGTTCTTTCACCAGTGCAAAGAGTTTTCGTGACGTCATCCCTTCAGAACAGTTAAAGGACTAGGGAGTGAATGACCCAACCGGTTCAGGTTTGGAAGTAGCTTACAAAATAGTTAACAGGTGATGAAGTTACCATCACAGTGTCCAACATGAGGACAGCAAAGAGGAGACCAATCATATCAGTGATGCGAGTTGAACTGGAGAGCTTGAAGGTTTCACAAGAAGAGGAAAAAGACCCAGTGTGAAATTGGACCAAGTCAGGGTCAGAGTCTTTCCATATAGAGTTGAACAGCTGAGAGCTAAAACAGTTTAGAACTTCACAGTGACCACGGTCACTGCAGCATTATTTACAATAGCCAAGATGTGGAAACAACCTAAGTGTCCATCCATGGTATGTATTATGTGGTAATACATACCATGGAGTATTATTCAGCCTTAAAAAAGGAAGTCCTGCCTATGTGACAACATAGATGAACCAAAGGGCATTATGCTAAGTGAAATAAACCAGTCACAGAGGGACAAATACTGCATGACTGCACTTACATAAGGTATCTAGAAAAATCAAACCCATAGAAGCAGAGAATGGTGGTTTCCAGAGACTGGAGCTAGCGGAAATGGGGAGCTCTTGTTCAATGGGTATAAAGTTTGTTATGCGAGATGGATGCATTCTAGAGATCTGCTGTCAATATAGTTAAAAATACTGTATTGTGCACTTAAAATTTTTGTTAAGAGGGTACAAAACAAAACAAAAACAAAAAAGAAGTGTATGGAAACTTTTGGAGGTGACAGATATTTATTACCTTGATTGTGGTGATGGTTTCACAACTGTGTGCATTTATCAAATTGAATAAATATGTGCAGAGTTTGGTATATCAGTTATAACTCAAGAAAGCTGTTTTTTTAAAAAAATTTTTAATCCAAACCAAAACAATAAACACTTGATTAAAAAAAAAAGAAAAAAGAACTTAATGGTGAGGAGACAACCTGAAGATGGACAAAACTGGGCCATGGGGCCAGAAAGGTAATTAGCCAGAAGGTTCACATGAGCTCCCAAGGATAAAGGCAGCAGGGGGAAATGTGAGGCAGGCACCCTGATGCTGCTTACACTCAGACCAAGACAGAGCCTCTTTAGGGACAGCCACCATCCTGCTCTGAAATGACACTAGACTCTCCCTCTTCTGGTTGGGTGGTCTTTGGCAAGTTATTCAATTTTGAGTTGAGAGGAGTTAGATGAGTCACTGCTGTGAGCCCAGAGAATAATCCTAGAATAATACTGGCTGGCATCAAGAACTGTGCTTCTGGACCACCAGTCCAGGAGCAGCGAGGCACATTCAGTCCCTGCCATGGGCTTTTTGCCTAGCACCTATGTTTTCACCTCTCCTCTTCTCTGTCACTCCTAGAATAAACGGTATTGTTTAGAGTTTCCACAACCGAAAATTATGTCTGTTTTCGAGCAGTAAGAAATACATTTACATTTTACATGGTGATCCAGGACACCTGGATATGGCATCTGGCTATATGTAAATTACGTCTTTCATAAAGCAAACTGAAATTTACTAAATGTGGTGTACTATTTTTCTATTCTATTTCATTTTTCAAAATGCAGGTCATGACCCCCTAAATCAATACCATGACTCTTCTAGTAGACTGCTATTCATAGTTTGAAAACCACCACCATAGAGGAAAAAGGTGACTAATAAACTGATTATAATCTGAAGAAAAGACACCCTGAGGTCAACACTTTCCTGTGGTCTAGTCAATGTTTAGTAGCTATCTTTTTTTTTAAACTGAGGTATAATTGACATATAACGTTAAGTCTCAGGAGTACAATATATTCAGTATTTGTATACGTAGCAAAATGATCACAAGTCTAGTTACCAGATGTAGTAATTTTTTTTTTTTTTTTTTGCGGTACGCGGGCCTCTCACTGTTGTGGCCTCTCCCGTTGCGGAGCACAAGGTCCGGACACGCAGGCTCAGCGGCCATGGCTCACGGGCCCAGCCGCTCCGCGGCATGTGGGATCTTCCCGGACCGGGGCACGAACCCGTGTCCCCTGCATCGGCAGGCAGACTCTCAACCACTGCGCTACCAGGGAAGCCCCAGATGTAGTAATTTTTTTTCTTGCGATGAGAATCTCTAAGATCTACTCTCTTAACAACTTTCAAATACAGTATTAACTACAGTCACCATGCTGTGTCTTACATCCCCCGGACTTATTTATTTTATAACTAGAAGTTTATACCTTTGACCTCCTTCACCCATTTTGCTCACCACCCAGCCCCTGCCTCTGCCAACCACCAATCTGTTCTTTGTAAGTTTGGTTTTTGAAATTCCACAGGTAAGTGAGATCATACGCTATTTGTCTTTCTCTGTCTGACTTAATTCATTGAGCATAATGCCCTCAAGATCCATCCATGTTATCACAAATGACAAGATTTCATTCTTTTTTCTGGCTGAATAATATATATATATATATATATATATACACACACACACCACATTTTCTTCATCCATTCATCCATCGATGGACATCAGTGTTTCCGTATCTTGGCTATCGTAAACAATGCTGCAATGAACATGGGGGTGCACATATCTTTTCAAGTTAGTGTTTTGCTTTTTTTCACATCTTTATTGGAGTATAAATGCTTTACAATGTTGTGTTAGTTTCTGCTGTACAACAAAGTGAATCAGCTTTATATATATATATTTGTGTATATATATATATATATATATATATATATATATATATATACATATATCCCCATATCCCCTCCCTCCCACCCTCCCTATCCCACCCCTCTAGGTGGTCACAAAGCATGGAGCTGATCTCCCTGTGCTATGCAGCAGCTTCCCACTAGCCATCCATTTAACATTCGGTAGTGTATATACGTCAATGCTACTCTCTCACTTCATCCCAGCTTCCCCTCCCCCGCCCCCTTGCCCTCAAGTCTGTTCTTCACGTCTGTGTCTTTATTCCTGCCCTACCACTAGGTTCATCAGCACCGCTTTTCAAAATTCCATATATATGTGTTAGCATACGGTACTTGTTTTTCTCTTTCTGACTTCGAGTCAGTGTTTTTGTTTTCTTCGGATAAATACCCACAAGTGAAATTGCTGGATCATATGGTAGTTCTACTTTTAATTTTTTGAGGAATCTCCATACTGTTTTCCATAGTGGATGTATCAATTTACATTCCCACCAATAGTGCACAGGGGTTCCCTTTTCTGCACACGCTTTCCAACAACTGCTATTTCTTGTCTTTTTGATAAGAGCCATCCTAACAGGTGTGAGGTGATATCTCACTGTGGTTTTGATTTGCATTTCCCAGATTAGTGATGTTGGGCGTTTTTTTTTCATGCACCTGTTGGCCTTTACTATTTGTCTTGTTTTCCAAACCCGGGAAAGAAAGCATGCTTACACAAGAAACCCAGTGCCAAGATTCCATCATTCGTGTTAATCTCACTCTTTCTGGAGTCATGTCTCTCAAATCAATAAATACACACTTTGATACACATCAATGTCATGCAAATTAAAACTGGACAGCATCTCCTTTGGTCCAATAGCTCCCAAATCTAACAAACTCCATTGGACTAAACCTTGCAACACCAGAGTCTTTAGTCAAGGCAAACCTTGTTCCAGAAATTTTTAATCTTTTGCACTACTATAAAACAAGACAGCAATTTGCAAAACTCAACCGAACAAGATGACTCAGCACGGAAGTTTAGTTCAATATGATTTTATTTAAAATCTGCAAAGCTGAAGGAGGGATCTGATGTTTTGTGAAAAGAAAACAATTTTCACACTATATATTTTAGCCTTTTTAGTTCTGTGCTGAATAATAACAGAAAAGGAAGTTTCTGCTCACCATCCTTACTCCAGCACACTCAGCCAGGTGCTCGGGATCTTGTAGCAAGATAACCCTGGTCTGAGCCCACAGTAAATCCTCTCCCCCGAGTGGAGCCCCAGTTCTTCCCCAGGCACACATACTTATTTCCACTGCTCTCCACAGGCCCTAAGAATCCTTCCTTTTAAAGAAAGTTGAAGAGTATGAAAGGATTCCTTAACTCACTGCCTGAAATAAACCCAACTACTGGTTAACTCTTGACAATTACAAGTATAAAATACTTGAAATGTATAAGATGTTCCATATTGAATGGAACATCTTAAATGTTAAAAAATTAAGTCAAGTAACATGCTTTCACGTTTTAAAATATTACTTAATAAAACTTACTGAGACAAGAAATGAGCACTTTTTTGTACTTGGTATTATAAACTCCTACTGACAATGGCTACTTGATGGTCAAACAAAATAAAAAAGAGAAGAAACCGTACATACTGCTTTATTCACAATGCCTGAAGAGTGTCATGTTTTGAATTCTGTTACTAAAATTAAGCCTGCGGAAAAAAAAGAGGTCTAAAAAAGCAACACCCATGTTATTTTAAATGATGAGGTAGATTTTTTCCTATGCGGTAAAGATAACCAAAAATGCATACAACTCTCAAATTTTCTTTAAAAAAAAAAAAAAGAAGTTCAAGTTATAGTCACTTTCACAAATAAGACATTTATAAACCATGAGGTGGAGAGATCATACTCAGGGAAGCTCCGCACTTTGTGTTACTTGAGGTTCGATTATCAGTCTTGGATCAATTAATTCTCTCCAGAAAATGGTGATCTGAGGAAAAACAGAAAATATTCAGTTTAGAGGTTTCATTTTGAGGTCGTATGAATTTTAGTCATTTAAAAAGTCAATTTCCATTTATGCAGAATGCTTGAAGACCTGGAGTAATTTGAGTCCCAGTAAACTCAGTTCAATTAGGGTAGAAGGTCTTGTTTACCTAGAATGCAGCTAAATTTTACAGTAAACATACTTCATCTTTCTTTGATTTAGAGCAGGGGCTGTATGGGCAGGGTAGCTGGTTACAAAGCGGTTAGGAGGATTTGCCCAACAAGCCTCTGTGGAAAGGCAGCCCACAGACCTCCCGGGAGGCAGAGGTGGCCCAGGAAGGTTATCACTATACTGTTGATGCCCTTTTGCGCAGCTCTGCGGTTCTTTTCCTGTGCTGCCTAAAAATAGGAGGTATTTCACATTTTACCAAGAGAAAGCAAAGCTAACATGGGCCATATGAATCATGAGAGCCATCTAGTGTCAAAAAAGGTAATTACAGGCCCTACTTCAGGCTGCTGTTCAGTAAGGCCTCCAAGAGGAAAGCCTTCAACGTTTAATTTTCCAATGTAGTTTCCAAGAATACACTTCAACAAAAAAGTGGGGCTGCATATGTTGCAAACGAAGAAGTACAGGAGACTGGGCAATATCTGCTGAGCCCACCACAGACCCTAAAAATGCGCTTCTGGAGTAAATCCCTGCGTGGCATCTACCCCAAAGACGAAGCAAAACATACAGTCAGCTTAGGGCTTCCACAAATTCGCATTTCAGATAAAACGTGACTCTGCAGTACTAAAACTCAGAATACTGTCATAACATTTCAAGTATAAACACCTTAAGAAGTGGTTTCTTAACTATAAATTCTACTCACTTTAATGCTACCATACTCTAATGAGGCAGCCGTTCCAGCAATTCTGCAAGTCTGCTGCCTACAAAGCTCTAAACCATACACTTCCTAAAATGGAAATCTAAGGACTGAAACAAAATCAAAAGACAGCTTCATCATTTCACGTCATTCTTCAAAATGACCTGTGCTGTTGTAAGTCAGAATCATGGTTAACGTTTGAGAGGTAGTAGTAAGTGCAAGGAGGCGTGATGGAGATTTCTGGAGGGGCTGCTCATGGGCTATTTGTTGATCTGGGTGCTGGTTACTACATGGGGTATGTTCATTGGTGAAAATCGCCCAAGCTGTACATTTATGCGTACTTTTGTTTTTAAAATGCTACTCTTTTCTACTGACACCCTTATAAAACTGTGATTTGATTTGATTTGATTTTGATTTTTGGCCATGCCACATGGCTTGTGGGATCTCAGTTCCCTGACCAGGGACTAAACCAGGGCCATGGCAGTGAAAGCCCAGAATCCTAACCACTAGGCCACCAGGGAAATCCCAAAACTGATTTTATGCAACTGTACACTCTTAAATAAGATTTATTTGTGCATCTTGTCTTATAGGCTCTCTGACGTTCAAGATGGCACCCTAACTTGGCACTTAGCACCGTCACAGCCACCCTGCAGGCACGACAGAGATCCCCCAAGGCTGAGATCCTTTATGATTTTAACACAGGCAGTTCAGGAAGCTGCAGTGTCCCCTTCCAGGCCACCAGCGGCCAGTCAAGAGCGTGGACGACCAAGCAAATCCCAAGAAGAGAAGCACGCCTACCCTCTTCTCCTGCGTCACCGCGTACTCCACTACCTCAGCTCCATTTTCGTTGTGATAAACCAGATCAAACTTCCCAGGTTCTTTCACGGCTGAAAGCAGACGGTAGGAAGGAGAGACAATAAGTCATTTCCCAGTAGTGAAATATTCCTCTACAGGGAATTCATATCATTAGAAAAACAACCACAAACACACTGTCCATTGATGTGGAGGCTGGCGACACACATGAAAGTGTGGAGTGCTCAGTGACGGGAGAGCCTTCGAAAACCCTGCATCAAAAGACGGGAGCTTCTCGGCTACTGATCAGTGACAATCTTTCCTTCATCAGAAAGAAATGAGCTTGATCCGCTACCACTAGTAATCCCGGAAAAGAACGTGTAACCACAAGATAATCCCCAAAATAGCTGGTATGTTTCAACAAGGGAAGGTAATGTGAATTCTGCCAAGTTCTTGTATCTTGCTGTATCCTCAGAAATCACACAGGCTTACTACTTGGTAATACAGCAGTCCTCACTTTACATGGTAGGGTGGGACCGTTCAAGTGACCATGCAGGCTGAAATCATGCAAACCAATCTTAATCAATGGGAAAACTTATGATTGTCTCATGATCTTTAAAATTTTTTGTCAAAACTTTAAAACCTTTACTGTATAGGGAAATGAAAAAATACTACAACTGCTATTTATGTAGTACACGGATCTAATTTAAAACAGAAATATTGAGAATTAAAGTGTTCTATGTCTTTGTAAGAAACTTATCAAGGGTAGTTTAAGCAGTGCTCACCTTCTTGTCATGTAACCACAGTACACAGTGAGAATCTTTTCTACGCCTTACGTAACTGTCATACTCCTCTCAGTTTGTTATTCTTTGAGCTTTTAACGTCATGAAATAGCTCTGAGAGTTTCTTTTTCACAGCTTTGCGAAGTTTTTGCTGATGTCACATCCCTTTCACCACAACCACTTTCCTCGTTGACGTCAAGAAGCTCACATAAAGCTCAATGTCAACATTCCCACAGTGAGCTACTTCTTCTACGATTTCACTTAAACTCGATTTGGATGTCACTTTTAGCATTATCACTTTTTGTTTCTTTGCTGTGCTTTCATCTTTGTCGGCCAATGCCCTATTTCAGTTATCCATTTTTGTAAGGTGTTACGTCATGTGGATTTATCACTGAGAGCCAAGGGGACAGCACAACTACACACTTCGCTGTGTTATGGGAACTGAGTAACAGATGCACGGGACCAACCGCCAACAGACTTTGAAAGAAGTGACGTGACTTGTCACTAATCACATGGCCATGTGTTATTTACGCAGTGATTTGTGGACGGGAGAGCTAGCGGTACTCTATACAGTTACTTACAGTTAACAGTCAACACACCAATGTCACCGGGGAGCTGGTTTTATTTAACTAAATCATGGTAACTGAAATTCATGTATATGAGAACCATGCAAAGTGAGGACTACCTGTACTTTTGCTAGAAAACAGATAAAGTGTTTCCTGATGCTCCCAAAAAGGAAAGTTCTAATTGGATGTCATCACTGTCAATCACCTGACAAGAAGTGATCAGGCTGTGTCCACAAAATTTGATCATGGACAAACCTCTGTCCACCATTCCAAAGAAGGGGGATTTCTTCAAATGAAACCTAATCAGAAGAAAGCTGGAAAACCAGTGGAAGGTGTGTGTGTGTGTGTGTGTGTGTGTGTGTCTGTGCGTGTGTGTGTGTCTGTGTGTGTGTTTTCTGGCTGCACTGCACGGCTTGTGTGATCTTTGTTCCCCGACCAGGGGTTTCTCTGAAAAACCTTTTTGAATGATTTCTATGTACTGGAGTTTTCAATCTTTTACTCACTACCTTATTTAAACACGAACAGAAAATAATAAATTCCTTAGAGTCTGCTAAAGAAAAAGAGATCTCCTCTACTCCCTGGCCAGGGACCCCTGCAAACACAACCCCAGTTAAGCCATATACAGTAAAAGCCCTCTTATTCCAGGATTTCAGAACCAATAATGGGTGGGGTGAATCAGGGATAAAGCAGGGAACCATTTAAAATAATGTGTGAGCGTGTGGATACACTTATACTTTAGACATTTTATTTTGACTTAACACACAGAAGTACATTCATTTGCCAATCTTTTGAAACAGAGCTAGCAGGTCTTATGAGTCCACCAACTAGAGCTGTCTTTCTTTTATAAATCATATCCTTAATGTATATATGTAATTTCCACAATTTTTGAGTTTTGAGGGTTTTTTTAAAGTGATGCAAGAATGAATAATAATATAAAAAAGAATACAAAAGCTAGCAATACAATGTAAGTATAGAATCTTCACAGATTTTTACCAAATTCCTCCCAATCTCTTATAGCTGACCCACCACATATAATTCAAAAGCAAATTTTTCAGTAACAATCCTGAGTCAGCATTCAACTTAGGTTTCACAGACGTAATTTTTTTGCCATCAATTTTCATCAATTTATGTAATTTTACGAAATTACATAACTACAGTAACAAGAACAACTCGCCTAACAGCTCTGGGAACAAACCCAACAACTCCTAGTGGACACGCACCTCCACTTGTGGCAGTGCAGCACCCACCCTCCCGGCCGCTCTGTGCTGACAGAGGTACGCAGAGCGCCAGGCAGCCATGGGGGCCAAGGCAGACAGCAGCGCCTGCGTGTGAAACCTGTTTAGAAACCAGTGCAGATGTGAAGAGCCTACATTGCCAAATTCTTTTCTAGAACACTCACCAGGTAAAGATGAAAGAATTTCTATATCTACTTGCTGGGTCTCCGGATTATGGCTTAATATTTTTCCTTCCTTTCAAAAACAAAAGTTCAAGTCAAAAATCAACATGTCAACTATTATGAATATACTAAAGCCACTGAACACACTTTAAAACAGTTAAACAGTGAGTTTTGTTATGTGGGTTTTATCTCAACAAAAAAAGTTTTTAAATAAATCAACATGCATTTGAAATAAAACTCCCACATACCAAGCCAGCATTTCCCCTGGTCTCAATCATCCCAGGAGCAGGTATCAAACAGGGACAGCCCCTATAGCCAACAGCCTGCTACTTATTCAGACTAGCTGATCCTAAGCTGTCTCCCTCACCCTGCCTTGCCTACACCAAGGAAACCCCAATAAAAGCTCCTCCCTCCTGCTTCTGCCTCCCAGCCACAACCAGGTGCTGTCCCCTGTGGTCCTGCCTGGTGTGGCATCCCCCTCTTCTCTCGGGAAATGTAAGTAATAAATTCCTTTCTCAGTAGCACTGACTTCTCTGTGTCATCACTCAGTCACCTCCATAAATTAAAATTGCACGGATACAAATGAGGCAGGTTAGAGGCTGAGGAGACTACATTCTTCGAAGGTAGATTTGACTTTTAAAGACAAGCTTAATGAATAAGGCCAATGATCTAGCTGGATAAAAGTACTTGACATCAAACAAAAAAGTGATACTGATTTTCACCCTTGAAAGGTTTTGAAAGCAACTTCGAAAAAGTTCTAAAAACACTGGGAAATAAAGTAAGCAAACAGCTTACCAAGATGATAACTATAATGACCAACATCCATTTAATATGAGTTTTAAAAAAATCAATATCATCTAGAATCAACAACTGGTAGAGGCTGTGGGACATACCAATTCACGTTTATCTCCATTTCCTCATGTACCACAGAATTGAATTAGTCATCTATGGTAGGGTGAAAAAGCGTCCTGGTTTGCCCAAGACAGGTCCATTTACATTTCCTTTCAGTATAATTATTAATACAATATTCATCCTTTTCACTCACAAGTGTTCTGATTTATATAAGTTATGTGGTCACCTATATTAAGGGGCTAAGATGATAAAACACCAGTTACCCAGAACTAACCAACCAAATCCCTTCATGAACTGATTCTTCTTCTAGCCTGCTTTTGAAGAAAGATTCTTACCAAGATTTCAAAAGGCCACCTAGGGATCAACTCAGATTGAATCATATCTTCTTATACCTTATCCGTATCACTATATTAACATTCTCAATTATTCCCTTAAAAGAATGGGCTTACATTCTGAATCTCACATCAAAATAAGAAAGTATGCATTTTAACAAGATTCTTAGCAAAATTTTGAATGGGTGAGAAAGGGAAGGAAACATGTAATTACTGATTGAGTCAAACTTTTACTGAACTGTGATAAAGTTCACATGCCAACATGAAGTCCCATACAAATATTAAGTGAGTAAATTCCAAGGACAGTATTTGTGAATTACCAGTGGTTAACTGGTAAAGCAAAACAAACCATATTAGATGATAATAACCAGTAGTAATTCACAAATATATGAAGTAGATTCCTATGCTGAAAATAATCAAATTTTCTGGCTGAGAGCTATCTATTTTTCTCTTTCAAAGTTTAGGATCATGGGAGAGGGGTACTCAAATAACTTTGTGTATCTAAGCTGATTAGAAATAAATGAGTAATAAAAAAAATTCAATTCGTCATTCTCATTCTATATTCTTCCCAAGTATTAAGAAAAATAACATGGGGAGACTTCAAAGTGATACTATCAAAAAGTTTACATTTTGAAAATATTTTTTCTACTTTATGACATTATTTACTCCATAAAAATCCGTATTATCCATATTAGCAGTATTAAACATGACTTTAGCTTCTTTAATATACTGACATTTGATTACTTTAAAATAAAGAACCTCACCTTGTAGTCAGAAACATCAGGAGAATAATCGGATGTTAGTTCCAAAAGCTAAAAAAGAAGAAAAAAACTCACAAATACACATGCCCTGTGGCACCTTTCCCCTACTCCTGAGAAAACAAAACACGCAGTATTGGGGTGCCCACTCCACCTCTCTGGGAGCCCTACCATGAGCCTGTGGCAAAACAGGGGTTCCAGTAGGAAAGCTTTTTGGGGGGTTTCGGAGGCTTTTGGGGTGATATGTAGAGGCTTTTTTTATTGAGCACTTGCTATGTTCCAGACACCAGGCTGAGCCATTTCTACTCATTCAGAAAACAATTACTAGGCACCTACTACATGCTAGGCAAGAGAACACGAAAGATATGATCCAGGAAGAGTTATTATAAATATGATTTAATATAAAGTAGTTTAATAAATTTATTAAATTTTATTAATATAAATTATATTAAATTATAAATATATATGTAACCTGACACGTTAATGAGTACGTTTATTTCAGGGTGAATAATCTTTTTTGTTGTAACTATTGCTGTTTTTTAAAAATATACCTTAAATGCAATCTTTTCTCCAACTTGAGGGGCAGCTGCTAAAAGCGGTAAGAGACTGTAGTCCTTCTTGTGTGTCTCTATGGGATTCTGAAAAACAGTATTAGTCACATGATTTTGTTACTAGTGAGAAACTGTGAACCCATGACATCAATTCCAGAAACACTACGTGAGGAAAGGGGAAGAGGTAAACTCACAATAAATAATACTTACCTGGATAACAGTAGATGAGTTTGTCACCATTTCATTCAACTGCTGTTGCTTCTGATAATCAGCATTTCTATTTAAAACACAGGGAACAGCATGCCCTCGTCCTCGACCTCTGCCCCGCATACCCCGACCCCTCGCTCCCTTCCAAGAAAGAAGGTCCTCTCCCCTACTCCAACCTCTTCCCAAAGTGATGGGGAGAGTCACATTGGGAGGAGGACCAAGGGCCTGTCTGCCACCATTTGAGTCCGACTGCTTCCATCCAGCAGCATTTGGAACCTGTGAGGATGGCCCTGGACGTTTTCCTGCGAAGAGACCTACAGTCTTTAAGAAATCTGCAGTACACACCGGGGTACTCTGTGACATCACACATTGGTCATCTGACTCTGAACTAGAGTCTGAACTAGAAGATGATGTTCTGGAGGTCTTGCCCTTGATGGGGGTAGAGGTAAAACCAGTATTTGCAGCCCCTTTGTTCGCAGTTGTGGTTTTCGTAGAGGATCCTTCCTTTGATACTTCAGTCGAGATTTTCTCGGGGGAATGTGTGACCTCCAAGATGACATTGCTGAGACCATCACTGGTTGATTCATGATGAGACTCAGACTCTGAGGAGGAGTCGGGACTCTCTTTTGTACGAATGCCTGGGCCACCTTTTCTTTTGGCTTTCCCAAGGCTGTTTCTAGCAGGAGGACCTTTTGGAGGACTGTACTTCAGGATGGTCCACTCTTTCACTGCCTGTGCTTTAGAAGACTTGGGACTCTTTGCCTGCTTTTTATATTCACATTTCTCCGTTTTCTTTGGTGATTTTCCTTCGGTCTCTCCACCATCAGCATCCACTACACCACTCGTGGCTTTCTTTTTCCGCTTGTTTTTTTTACTCACACTCTGATCTGTGGCAGCTTTTGGTTCTAGATCCAAGGTCTTCTCACTGTTATTGTTCTCATGCCTCTTCCAACGCTTCTTTGAATTTTTGTAATCTAGTTCGGCTTCTTCATCTTCCTCCAACTTAAATGCCCGCTTCTTTGCTTTTCTAGATAATAAACGAGTACTATCACCATTGTTAATTGTTACAGGACTCTCAGCAACTCCTCTCTCTTCTAATTTAACTCTACCAAAAGAACAAGAGAGAAAGCTTTAGTAAGTAATTCATAAGCATGTCTCCAGGATGTAGTTATATACTAAGAGGACTGCAAACTGTCACTGTCATCAGGCAATGAAAAAATGTCAAATCGCTTAAGGACAAAAGACTCTTTTTTAACAAAATGGCCTATATGGCATCACTTACGGTCAACTTTCAAATGACTAATTTTATTTATTGATCAACTACTGCATCCTAAACACTTCCTATAGATTTTCTCTAATCTAAACACGACCATGAAGTAAGTATCTTTCATTTTAAAACAGATCACAAAATTACGGTTCAGACAAGTAACTGCCCAGGATCCACAGCTAATATGCCACAGAAATAGGATTCAAACCTGTTTGTGTAACGTCAACGTTCACAATCTTTCCACTACATTATATGCCTACGCTAAATGGTGATAATGCTAACTATCCATTTTTGTTTTTAACTGTAAGCTACTATTTTAAAAATCAGATTTCATTTTTATTTTGCTTAAATTTAGGAAAACACCGAACAATTTATAATTTATGTTCTCTGGGGTACTGACAGCCATCGTAAAATTCCATAACATTTGGTGATTATTGAGTTTATGTGCCAACTAGACTAGGCCCCGGGGTGACCAGATATTTGGTTAAACATTGTTCTGGGCATGTCTGTCAGGGTGTTTCAGGATCAGATTAACATTTGAATTTGTACACTAAATAGACTGCCTTTGTGAGCAGATGGTCCCAGTGTGAATGGCCCTCACCCAATCCACTGAAGGCCTGAACGGAATAAAAGGCTGAGCAAGAGGGAATCCGCTTTCCCTGCCTGCCAGTCTTTGAGCTGGGACGTCAGAAGAACTTCTGCCTCAGACTAGAAATCAGACTGAAACACACCATCTGCTTTCCTGTCCTTTGCACTTGGGCCGTAACTTTATCATCAGCTTTCCCAGGTCTCCAGCTTGCCGACTGCAGATCTTGGGACTTCTCTGTCTCCATAATCTCATGAGTCAGGTCCTTATAATAAATCTCATTTCTGTACCTAGAGCTATAGCTATGTCTATATCACCTCCTATTGTTTCTGTTTCTCTGGAGAACTCTAATATACAGTTCATCCAAAATCATTTCACTATAGTAAAGGAATTCTGTTCCTCCATGAACTGGCAACAGCTAATTCTAATAGGCACAGCCCAGTGACAGAGAGCTGAGTGAGTGTCGTCAATGTCAAGCACATAGTGGGTGTTTAAAAATGACTGCCGGGGCTTCCCTGGAGGCGCAATGGTTAAGAATCCGCCTGCCAATGCAGGGGACACGGGTTGGAGTCCTGGTCTGGGAAGATCCCACATGCCACGGAGCAACTAGGCCGGTAAGCCACAACTACTGAGCCTGCACTCTAAAGCCCGTGAGCCAAAACTACTGAGCCCACATGCCACAACTACTGAAGCCCACATGCCTAGAGCCCGTGCTCTGCAACGAGAAGTCACTGCAATGAGAAGCCCACTCACTGCAACAAAGAGTAGCCCTTGCTCACCGCAGCTACAGAAAGCCCATGCACAGCAACGAAGACCCAATGCAGCCAAAAATAAATTAAAAATTTATTTTAAAAAATGTCTCCTAAAAACATACATTATTCTTTCAATACATTTACATCCAGCTGTATCTTTCATCAAGTACTTTTAGTGACCAGGGAAAGATGTGGACAATCATATTTGAAAATAAAGTACAGGGCTTCCCTGGTGGCACAGTGGTTAAGAATCTGCCTGCCAATGCAGGGGACATGGGTTCGAGCCCTAGTCCAGGAAGATCCCACATGCCGCGGAGCAACTAAGCCCGTGTGCCACAACTACTGAGCCTGCGCTCTAGAGCCCGGGAGCCACAATTACTGAGCCCACGGGCCTAAAGCCCGTGCTCCGCAACAAGAGAAGCCACCACCATGAGAAGCCTGCGCACCTCAACGAAGAGTAGCCCCCGCTCGCCACAACTAGAGAAAGCCCGCGCGCGGCAACGAAGACCCAATGCAGCCAAAAATAAATAAATTTATTTTTAAAAAATAGAAAATAAAGTATAATTGGTGAGTAATAAGATAGATTATAGGCATTCTTTAATTTTTTTTAAGGTATAGTAATCCTGTGGATTTATCTCAATGTGGTAGTTGAAAAAAACCTTAATTATTCTTCAGAATACACAAATACACAGACACATACAAGTGAAGATAAAATAAAAGCTACTGATACCAGCAGTAGGATGAAGAGAGAAATAAAACTCTGAAAGAGCAGGGACATAAATAAAACTCACTACTCCCTGTTCTCAGCTGTGGACCTTGGCACCTAGCAGCAAGAAAGTAATTCTTAAACGGGCAAAAGCTAGTTTGGCATCCTGTGAATCTAAGAACTACTTAGGAACTTCCTGGATATGGAACTTTCCATAACATTCTTGATTAATTTGTTTTCACCTGTAGCAATGCTATGATTCAAGTTTCAGTTCTGAGATGACAGTTAGTACCAAACTTTCCATCACACTTTGAAAAAGGATGCAAGACCTTCTGTTCAGTCACTGTGGTTCATTAATTCACTGGAACACTGCACGTGCTGCGTCCCGTGTAGGCAGGACCCCTGGCTTTCAAAGGAGCCTACAACAGCATCACGCTTTCAAGAGCAGCTCTTGCCATCACCTCACCCATCCTGAAGATCACGGATCTGTGGACACTTGACCTGTGATTGCTGCAGCCTCGCTATCCGCTACTCCTGAAGAGAGTAATTTCAGTTTGGAGCATATTCAGACTGAGAAACAAAACACCATCCAGAGAACGAGAAACGTTTCACCTGGGTCTGCTCAGTTACCATTCTTTTCAGGGCGGACACTTTCCCTGGCAATGTTCTTCATTTCCCCACTTGGATCACAGACCACAAATGGAACCGTCCTTTTACAAACGGAAGTGAATGTAGCTGTCCTTTTACAAAGAAAAGTGAATTACCTGTATCATTAGCAATGAAAGAGATTTGATCCCAAGAAATGTTTAAAACAGACTCTCCACTGTTCATTCAAACTCTTTGCAGGGCAAACTGGGCACTAGTATCAAAATGCAAGGTATTCCCTTTCAATTTGCAAGTTCACCTCTAGGATTCTATCATACATAAATACAGACATGCCCATCTGCGCTGCCTGACACCTCCCCACTCCCACTAGCCATTGCCTGCCAAGGCCAAAGTGACTGGATTCAAATCCTTCTTCGGCCTTTAGTTAAAATTTTAAAATATCATTACCTCAACTTTTCCCATCTGTACAATGGGGGTAACAGTAATAATTATAGTACTCAAATGAGCTATCATATATATTTAGAGCCGTGCTGGGCGCCGAGCAAGTGCTATCTAAATGTTAGCTCTAATTTTTATTAATACGGTGTATGTTGTTAGTCCTCTGAGGGCAGGAGTTGATGGGTTTTTAATGAACTTGTCCCATCAAATGGAGGTGAAATTCAACAAAGAGGGTGAAAGCAGGGACCTGCAATCTCTTTGGGTCCCACCTGTTCCCTGCAGCCTCCCTCCTGTCTAGCTGCTGCTTGCAGTGCCCTGCATTATCACCTTCAGAGAAGTAAGTTACCTAACCAAGGGCACACAGCTAATGAGTCACAGAGCCAAGATTTGAATCCAGGGTTCTGATTCCAGACCCTGAGCTCTTAATCACTCTGCTCTCTTACCTTTCGCACAATATTGAACAAAAGTAACTCATGTATTTTTGGCATAAATACAGACCTGTACAACTCTTCTGGAGGCCAACTTGACAGTATTTATCAAATTTTAAAATTTGACCAAGGAGTACCCCTTCTGGGAATGTATCTTACTGAATCATTGCCCGAGTACACAAAGATATAGAAGAATACTCACCACAGCAGTATGTAACAGTGAAAACCAGATGACAACTGCCAAGGGCAGAATGTTTTGGTGTTCCCCCCAAATTCATACGTTGAAATCCTAACCCTCCAATGTTATGGTGTTAGGAGATGGGGCCTTTGGGAAGTGATTACATCATAAGGGTAAAGCCCTCATGAATGGGATTAGCGCCCTTATGAAAGAGACCCCCAGGGCTCCCTAGTCCCCTTCTACCATGTAAGGACACAGGAAGAAGGTACCATCTGTGAACCAGAAAGCAAGCCCTCGCCAGACCATAAGTCTGCCAGCACCTTGATCTTGGGCTCCTCGGCCTCTAAACTGTGAGAATTAAATTTCTCTTGTTTATAAGCTACCCAGTTTATGGTATTTTTATTATAGAAGCCCAGTCAAACTAAGATTACAACCTAAAATGTCCATTAGTAAGGGGCTGGTTAAATAAATTAACATGGCCATGCAAAGGAATAATACAGCATTTAAAATGAATGACGTAGCAATTGCATCACGTATCGTATGTACTAAAATGAAAGATACCCAAGATACGTTAGGTAAAAAAAAGTGCGGTGCAGGAAAAAATGTATATTATAATGACATGTGTATTTAAAGAGTATAAGCATATATGTTTGCATATGTATGGAAAAGACACTCCAAATTTAACTGAGGATACTTCTAGAGAGTGGGGTGTAGGAAGAGTATGTGAGAAAAGAAATAAGGGATTTTGTACCCTGAACTATTTTGAAGTATAATTTTTTTTTAACAATAAGCCTTTTTGTTTGCTTTGTTTTAATAAAAGAATAGGAAGGGACTATCAATGTTTCACAATGAAAGCAGCCCACGCCTAACTTCCACTGGTCTCTGTTCACCCATGGGCATTGGACAAACACTCCTGAACATGAGAGAAGAGCTCTCAGTATTCTATATCCCCAAAACCATCAGCAGGCTACAAAACGAGACTGAGCGTCAAGAGACCCAGGCTGCACAACGACCGGCAGCCTTAACCGCAAGTATCTTCTTTGGCTCCCGAGGTTTCAGGAAACCAAACTGCCCTCAGCCTGGCTCAGACGCTCTGTCTTCTTCACTCCCACTGCCGGCCTCACAGACATATCAAGAGGGGCTTGGCTGGCTATCCAAGGAGCCACTGATCACAGCAACATGAAATGAGAGCTCATCTCTAATGTTCAGCATTTAATAATCAGTATTAAATGCTGCAGAGTCAAAAGATTGACAGAGGAGAGAAGGCATTCTGTTTCCTCACAGAATGACTCTTCAACAGGGAGAGCTCACTCCAGCTGGTCGCTCTCCAGGTGCTGCAGCCAGGCCTCTGTGAAGCTCTCTTCAGGGGGTGTTATGGGATGTACTGTGTCCCCTCAAAATTCTTATGCTGAAGCCCTAACCCATAGTACCTCTAAATGTGACTGTATTTAGAGACAGGGCCTTTAAAGAGGTAATCAAGTTAAGATGAGGCCGTTAAGAGCGGGGCCCTAATCCAATCTGACTGGTGTCCTTATGAGAGAGAAAATCTGGACACACAAAGAGACACCAGGTCACGTGCCTTTTTCTGAGGACAGAAAAAAGGTCATGTGAGGACACAGTAAGAAGAGAGACACCTACTAGCCAAGCAGAGAGGCCTCAAAAAGAAACAAAACTTGCCAACACTTAACCTTGGACTTCCAGCCTCCAGAACCGTGAGAGGGAAATTTCAGTTGCTTAAGCCTGTGGTGTTTTGTTAGAGCAGCCCTAGCAGATGGATGGGGCTCCAGGCAAATGGGAGCACTTCCTCCTCCCAGGGGAGATGGAGACCTCCTTGAGGAGCTCCATGTTAGCAGCCTGGAAGTCAGATTCTGGGGGCTCAAAAGAAGGGGCTGTGAGGAAGTGGCCATGGCACACAAGTGTGGAGATGCTCACGCCTCCAGGGCTAGTTCTCAGGATTCCCACAGCCAGGCTCTGCTTTTCCTCATGAGAGCTCTCTCAGCACTCCTGGCAATCCCAACAGAATTCTTCTGCTGGTCAAACTCATCCCTTCACCAAGTCAGGGTAGCTTTTGCCTCCACAACTGTACGAGGCTATCCAACCTTCAAGGTACTGTGAAATTCGCTGAGCATTTGTGTTCCACGATGATCTCTTCTTTTCAACCATCTTCTGCACTTAGCAGCAAAACCTGGTATGATTATCCAGTCAGATAATTATCCACTCCACATGACACAAGAACATAATATACAGAAACACAAAACTAGTTATTTTGGTCTACTCCAACAATATTGGGTACCTTTGAGAAAAGAAACTGTTTTCTTCTGTAGCTCTGAAGAAAAGTGAGTCTGTCAGGGGAAGACAGAGAATGACTATGGACATGAAACCACGAAAACATACAAAACTTTTCCAAATTCAACTTTTTCCTAAGGTCTGCCCCATTTACCACTGAAGCTAGCTGCAGAGGTATTTCTTGCCATATGCAATTGTGCATTCTGGTGTTTAGGAGGAATTCTGCCTGCCATTGTGCTGTATTTATTTCCCATAACAGCTTTCATGGTTTGCTTTTGACACTGTTGACTTCATTATAAAGAGTCTAATTTCCAGACGATTCATTAAATGAAGTATAACGGCAGTTAGCCATCAGCAAGTTATTAATTCATTAGACAGGAGATAGATCAGAAAGTAAACTTAACAGGAGAGGATGCAGTCCTTACAACTGCAATATTTAAATAGTCCCTGAATTGCAGAGAGAATGGAGATCTATTTCACAGGGAATAAAAAGGAAAAAGACCTCTTTTTGAAACTTGGATTATTTCAAATTGTCACTGGAAACAGCTAAACATTATTAGTAAATCAGTGTTCCTGCTTTGAAAAGAGAGAAAGACACACATATGCTCAAAGATGTAGCAGTTGTTCCAAGTTAAATTCCCTGATGCCCTGAAGAAATCTTATGAATCTGACATACTCTGGGGAAAGGAATATTCAACATGCAACAAATGGCAAGCAGAAGTAAGTAGCCTGGTTCACAACTCTAGAATTTTTTTCACTGTAGATGAAGCTTTTAAAAAGAAGCCCTGAATAAATCAGTCCAAGATACGAATCCGAACTGAAATCGTGTCTTACCATTTTATTGAGATAAATCAGCCACACGTGAGCAATTTACACCACAACCGCTCCTTGATACTCATCTCAGTATCATCTTTTAAAACTTCTTTTAAAAGCATATTTAAAACTATTTTGTTTCCCAATTCACAACCCAAAAGGTTCCAAACACCTATTTAAGTGAACCCAGGTGAGACACTGAATGACGCCCACCAGTCCCAGGGGGTAATCGCAGGAGCTCTGAGATTGGACACGCTGCAAGCGGTGAAGAAAACATGACTTTGGGTCCGTTTGCTTGGGTCTCCGGCACCTGACCCTGCGAACTGCCAGGGGAAGGCCGGGTCTCAGGCACGCCCGGCACCCCGTGCACCTAACACAGTGCCCGGCTAAGTGAGCGCTTGCTAAGTCAAGGCTGGAAGAAACGCGGGCCCGGCCCACACCCAAGATCAGGGTTTTTCCAAGCGTGGTCCACCAACCTTCTGCATTAGAAGCTTCCCGGGGAAAGATGCTCGTTACAATGCAGACTCCTGAGCCCCAAACCTGACTGGACCAATCAGAATCTCCGGGGTTCACGGAAGTGCAGTTTGACAGCCCCCCCCCCAGCTCACCCCGACCCTCACCCGGACCCACACCCACACGCGGTCTTCAGACGCCGGAGGCGCCCCCGGACGTGCGCAGGCTCGTCCCCGGCGCCCCACCGCCGTGCCCCCATCCCGCCCGCGCACCTGAGGCAGTCGTTGTCTCGTACCAGGCGCGCGCTCTCGGCGGGGGGCAAGAGCCCCCCCTCCAAGTAGAGGCCCAGGAGGGCCCCAGAACTGAAGCCGAAGCGCTGGCGGATGAGACTGATGAGATCCGTGACTACTCGGCATCTGTTCAAGTCGATGAGAAGCCAGAAGGACGTGCAGTGCGGGGTGGCTGGCGGCGGGTAATCAAATTGAAGGCGTAGCCTAACCGTCTCGGAGGCTGCCATCTTGCTCGATGCGCGACGGAAGCCGAGACACTCCACGGGGCCGTCGAGAGGCGTGCTCGGGGCCCGCCCCCTGGAGCCTGTTAACGGGTGCCACCTTTTGGTGGCAAACGGCTGCTCCAGGCTTTGTGAATGACGAGAACGCGGAGCGGGATTGATTCAGGTCGGCCCAAGACAGGGCTTGGGAAGAGAATAAGCGAAATGCCTTTATTCCTTTCCTGCTGAGCCCTACGTAGGGTCCGAATTTAGGCAACTCTCTAGATAAACAAGCACTGCTCAGCTGTGGTCTTCTTCTAAGATATTTGCTCATATACATAAAATAATTTCAAAAACGTAACTCCCAATGCATCTAGTTTACAAAATGTTTCGTCATACAGAATTGCAAAAGATGTAATTCCTAATGTATTGTAAATATTGACATTTTAAAATAAAACCATTAATCACTCTTTTCAAAGTATTCAGTGGAATTTAAATACCTTAGCAGTTTAATACCTACCACCATGCAAATTTTAAAATATAAAAAATAGTCCTCTTATTAACTCTTAGGTAAGTGAATCAGAAGTTTTACATCACTTGAATTTCCATTCCATTTCTTCCACATAGTATATTAACTCCTTTAGTTTTCATTACAAAGGTATGAATTATAAGCTATTATTATTCCCATTTTGAAGATTAAAAAAAAACAAAAAGTTCAGAGAGGTTAAGTAACTTCCCCAGGGTCACTGGACTAAGTACGTGGCTAACACCTTGCAGTCAGTAGATACATTTTAAAAAGTTTTTTTTTAAGTTTTATTTTCCTGTGACCCTAATGCTCTAGGTCTTCTGGATTGAGTTATTACTATTATTAGAGGTACACAATTGATCAAAATAGCATAAAACGCCACACATTTTGTTACATAATTATTAAACGGAGAAAATAAAATGGACATGGACCATATCTATTAATAAAATAAATGGAGGTCTGTGTGGGTTTTTTTAATTAGTCCAAGTCTCTGGGAATGGATATTGCTAAATGAGACAGGGCTCCCCATCAATTCTGGACTTATTTTTTGTTTTTATAGATGTGACGCCCTGAGAAAACATGTTCATTTATGTAAGTAGATAAGAATGGAAGGACTTATGTTATTGGCTATATCAGTCAATTCCTTAAAACTCTTTCCAACTTACATGCTAAAATCACCTAGAGATCGTTCGTTAAAAATTATTTTCAGTACTCCTTCAGTCAACAATTCAGTTAGGTTCAATAATGTTAAAAACAAAGAATTGGGAATCACCTGACTTTCAAAGAAAGTGTTTACCCAGTCGCTAGAGTTGTTCACTTTCTCAGTATCTGGGAAGGCTCTACTAAGATTTAAGTGATTATTATACCACTTACTTTTACAATTAGAGGTGCCTTGTCTATGGCGCTAAACTTAGATGAAACGGGGGTAAAAATGACAATTCATAAAAATGGGGAGTAGGATCAAAGACCTGTATATTGATGACAGATGGATAGAGAGATGGATGATTATATATAAATCATCCATATATAATCATCCATATAAAACTCTTACATATAGATTTATTAGCAATTTAATCTGATAGTTGAAATCAATTATGTTTATAAATATTCATTTGATAGAATTGGAAGAGCATATCAACATCTAAGAAAGAAGAGTTAATCCCAATAAAATGAAGCTGGGTTCTCAAGTTCAGGGCATTGTTACATTTTTTGTATGAATGATTGCTGTTATGGACATGATTTACAGCAGAATCCACTACATGTTTCCCTAAAGTTGATCTCAATTTAATAATAGCTGGAGGAAACAAACAAGAACAGTAGGTGCTGTAAGGCTATGTGGATGGGGTCAGGAGGGAGAAAGACACTTTGAGGAGAACAGAAACAGTGCACAGGCACATTCTCAGGCAATCAGCTGTAGGAAGGAGTCCCAGTGAAAGAGGGAGACGAACTGAATTCTCTTAAAACCACGCAGGCCTACCTCTCCTTAGAAAGTGCGTGCGACTCCTCAGGACACATTTACGCCCAGTTTGAAGACTGCTACTCCAAAACATGGAAAGTTAGCTAAGCAGTGTTTACCTGGCTAGTCTTGTTTCCTTTCTGGAGATGCGCAAAACACCACCATTGCCCCTATTATCGGGACCTCGAGTGTGTCCTCTGTGGTTTCTGGTGAGAAATCTGCTATCCTTGGAATTGTCTTTACCTTATAGGTAAGGTGTCATTTTTCTCTGCTTTCAAGATTTTTTTTTTGTCTTTGGGTTTCAAAATTTTAATTATGCTGTGTCTTGGCATGGATTTTTTTAGGTTTATCCTGCTGGAGTTTCACTCAGCTTTGAGAATCTGTAGGTTTATATCTCATGCCAAATTTGGGGCATTTTCAGCCATTATTTCTTTGGGTACTTTTTCAGCCTCTCTTCCTAGGATTCCAATCGCTTAAACGTTAGGTCTCTTATTATAGTCCCACAGATCCTTGAGGCTCTTTTTTTTTTTTTCACTTTATTTTCTCTCAGTAGAGTCCATCACTGAGCTTCTTACTTTGGTAATTGTATTTTTCAGTTCTAAAATTTCCTTCTGGTTCTCCTTCACATCTTCTATTCCTTTGCTGAGACTTTATATCTCCTTGCTGAGTCTTTCTTTTCTTTCATTCATTTCAACATGTTTATCCTGTCTGCTTTAAAATATTTGTCAGATAATTCTAACATCTCCATTATCTCCGTGTCAGCATCTATTAATTGTCTTTTTTTCAGTTTGAGATCTTCCTGGTTCTGGGTATGAAATTGAAGAAGTTGAAATCTGAACATTTTCATATTATGGTCTGAGATTCTGGATCTTGTTTATTCTGTTTTGGCTGTCTTTCTCTGACACTGCTCTGGTGGGGGAGGGGAGGTACGGCAGGTGGGGATTGAAGTCCAAGTTCCTTACCTGGGCTATGTTAACACCTGAAGGCGCAAGTGGCAGAGAGGCTCCTCCTTGCTGAGAAGCTCCTCCCACTGGTGGGAGTTCCCATCCTGGTTGACATGTAAGAATGGACTCAAGCAAACTCATTTGTCTCTGGTCCCTGATTTATTTTTATCTGAGTTTGGAAATTTGAGAAACAAGGTGCATTCTGATTCACCCCACATATAGAGTTGAATTCCTGTTGTTGCACCTACAGGATTTAAATTTAGAAACTGAAGCTGAAACTAAGGAGCATGAAAATAGCATTGGCCTCCTGGGTTTTCCTTGCTCCTAAGAATTATTTCTAGTCCATTCCTTCTCTCATATTTTCCTGTTCTCACTCATCTTTGTCAAGCACATTTATATCTTCCTTCCTCCTTGACTGGGGGGCTTTGTTATGATTCCCTGCCCGCTATCATCCTTTTTGAGTTTTGGAAATAATTGCTATGACGTTTAGCCCAGTTCCTTCAGGAAATTAGCCCTGAAGAAGAGAAAAAACACTTTTGTTGCAACTATGAAACAAAATTACCTGCCCCCCCACCCCCCGCAGATCTGGTCATGTGATTGCCTGCCGAATCCTCTTCCCCGGATTCACACCACCTGCAGTGAATCCTGAATTAGTAGCTTGTCAGCAGTAGCTGCATTCTGATCCAGACCAACCAAGACCCCTTGTACTTTATTCTGCAACAATTCACTGGGAAGGCCTTTAACGAACCCCCAGGCAATGAGCCTCCATCAGCTTCTCATACCTTTCCCCAACATATAATTTAAAACATAAAGTATTGTTGCAAACACAGTTTTGAGATAAGTTTCTTCCGATCCTGTTGCCTCCCCCAAAGCTCTATTACATTTTTGATCTGTCCCGAGAGGACGAGTTTACATCACAGAAAATGCAAGTTCAAACTGAACCACAGGCACAAGCATAGCCTTAGAAAATGTGCTTTTGCCACTCTCCATGAGAGAAAATTCCATTGGCTCTTCAGCCTTAACTCTCTTTTGCTGGTCTTTCTGCACAGTCCCCTTCTTTTCATCTATCTCGCTTCTTTCTCTCCTAGAAGGACAGCAAATTCCTCTCAAATCGCTGTGTAGCACAAGTTAGCAATTTTTTGTTGCCTTTGCTGATGCCCCTATACTCTCAGCTCCCACCTCCTCATGTCAAGGAACCGATAAGTTTTTTTTTTTCCCATTATGGTTTATTACAGGATATTGAATACAGTTCTCTGTGCTATACAGTAGGACCGTGTTGTTTCTGTATTTTATATATAGTAGTTCGTATCTGCTAACCCCAAGCTCCTAATTTATCCCTCCCCACACCCTTTTCCCTTTTGAACCATCCATTGGTTTTCTATGTCTAAGTCTATTTCTGTCTCATACATAAGTTAATTTGGGTCGTATTTTAGATTCCACGTATAAGTGATATTTGTCTTTCTCTTTCTGACTTACTTCAGTTAGCACAGTGGTTTCTAGGTCCATCCATGTTGCTGCAAATGGCATTATTTCATTCAAAAAGATATTTTTCTTAAACAAAGACCATTCCAGTTGTTGGGAGGAACTTTACTGCTGGCTCTTAGAATAATAATCTTTCACTTGGTTCCCAGGTGTGTTCTGTTGCTTTGATTCTAGTGATTATAAACTGTAAAGAAAAGGGGATATGTTAGTGTTTGCCCTCATAAAAGACTACCCAGTGTTGAAGGCCAGATTCAAATGGAGATTAGAGCGCACCTACTCACAGTGTGCCATACTTAACACCACATTTATCTACACAGCCACTGTAAGTGACTCATTGTTTGGTGATTCTTGTGTCATAAGAGCATTTTGGGGGTTCCCTTGTCTGCTTACCTTTGCTTATATCATCAAAAACTTAAACAGATGAAATAGTATGCATTTCAGGTCCTAAGGCATTTTAAGAATGGACTTCTACAATCCATCAGAGGTCTAGTCCTACTTTTTGCAAGCTTTTTCCTTATATTTTATTATAAAAATTTCCGGACACATATAAAGTTTGAAAAAATATATAGTGAACACCCATATACCTGCCACCCATATTCTACCATTAACATCTTACCATAATACTTGCTTTATCACATATTTATCCATCTGTTCATTGCTCTTTCCACCCATCATTCCATCGTATATTTTGGATACATTTTAAAGACTGCATACACACTTCCTCCTAAACACTTCACACCCATATGATTAACTAAAGGTGAAGTTTTGTTTACAATTTCTTCCTTTTCAAGCAAAATTTGTCTCTTACGAAACAAGCAAATCAAGTGTATGTTTGCTGAGTTTTGACAAATATATACATCTTTGTAATCCAAACACCTGTTACAAACAAGACAACAGGCCCCAAATGAAGTCACTTATGCTCAGCCCCACATCACCAAATCGAGACTTAATTACAGTTTTGGCTGTCCCAGAAATGGAATCTTAAACCAGTCCATCAGGATTTGTCTATTCAGCACTAGTTAATCTGCCTGATAGACCCCTGCCATCCCGTAAAGGCAAGTAAACTTGCAATAACCAACTTTTTTGTCTGTATAACTTCCTCATTCTGCTCCTTTCTACCTATAAAAGTCTTTCATTTTGTACATTGGAGCTCCTTTCTATCTGCTAGGTTGAATGATGCCCGATTCATGGCTCACCGAATAAAGCCAGTAAGATCTTTAAAATTTACTCAGTTGAGGGGACTTCCCTGGCGGCCCAATGGTTAAGACTCCACCCTCCCAATGCAGCGGGCCCAGGTCTGATCTCTAGTCAAGGAACTAAGATCCCACATGCTGCAAGACGTGGCCAAAAAAAAAAAATTTTTTTTACTCAGTTGAATTTTCTTCGTTAACACACCTATCAAAATGTGCAATATTACCACTACCCCCAGGAAACTTCATATCCCTTCCCTGTCAATGCCCGCCTTTTATCCCTTTGATACCTGCCTTTTATCAACCACAGTTTCTAGTTGATTTTTACTCTGTCATTTTATCAGGGAGTTCCCTCCCCTCCATTACTTCTACTGAATAAGCCCATCCCATGATTTAAGAATAACACTTTTAATGTTATATTCAGTCGCCCCTAAGTATCTATAGGGAATTGGTTCCAAATCACCCCACAGATACCAAAATTCACAGATGCTCAAGTCCCTCATATAAAATAGTGTAGTATTTGCATATAATCTCCCATACACTTTAAATCATCTCTAGATTACTTATAATACCTAATACATGCTATGTAAATAGTTGTAGATACAGGCATGACTCATTTTATTGTACTTCACAGGTATTGCATTTTTCACAAATTGAAGGTTTGTGGCAACCCTGTTTCAAGGAAATCTATTGGTGCCATGTTTCCAATAACATTTGCTCACTTTGCATCTTGTGTAACATTTTGGTAATTCTTCACAATTTGCCAATATTTCAAACTTTCATTATTATTATATTTGTTACGGTGATTTGTGATCTGTGATCTTTGGTGTTACTATTACAAAAAGATTATGACTTGCTGAAGGCTCAGATGATGGTCAGTATTTTTTTTAGCAATAAACATTTTTTAAATTAAGGCATGTACAATTTTTAAGACATAACGCTATTGCACACTTAATAGACTACAGTATACTGTAGACATAACTGTTACATGCACTGGGAAACAAAAACATCTGTGTGACTCTATTGTGGTGGTCTGGAATCAAACCGGCAATATCTCCAAGGTATGCCTGTACAATGTTAATGCTATGTAAATAGTTGCTTGCATGCAGTAAATTCAAGTTTTGCTTTTAGGAACTTTCTAGAATTTTTTCCAAATATTTTTGATCTCCTGTTGGTTGAATCCACGGATGAAGAATCCACAGATATGGAACCAGCCAATAGTGAGGGAGGGCTGACTTGCAGAATAACGGTTGCAGCCTTTAATGCAATAGTACCACTTCTATTTTATCTTAGAGAAATAACCCCAAATATGGAAAATACCATAGGCAAAATATAGATACTTATCATAGTGCTATTTTTCTGTGACAAAGTGAAGCCCTAGAGTCTAATTATGGAAGGGTTTAAGTGTATTTGAGGCTCTGGCGACACAGAACAACTTTGAATGTTTAGCTAGGAAAAGTTTAGGACAATCTTTGTTACATCCTTACTTCTGTTTGACTAACGGTGTAACTTTTATATAAATAATATCTTTCAAATGTTTCTCCAGAGGCTCATCCCCAATACCAGCATTATGGGATTTTACTCCTTCTGGAGCATCCCATGCTAAAGTTTAAGAGAACCTGGTTGCATATTTCTCTTCTCTGGCCCAAATCTCAGCACCCTCCCCCTTCATCTGCAGCACTCTGCCATTTCACAAGGCTACAGATGAAAACATCTGTCCGTTAATTACCTGCAGGGGCAGAGGGTTAGAGAAGGGAACAGGAAAGAGAGAGTTGTCACATGTACTTCGTTTTTCTGTTACACACACACACAAGAAAACACCTCTCCCGTCCTTTTTCCTCCCTTCCCCTTCCCAAACCTCTAACTGCCTCTTTAAAATGACTGTTGTCGTGTTAACGAAACGGTTAGGTGTTATTTAGGGGGCTCGGTCCTTTATGCCTCAGCGTAGAAAGAATTCAGCGAGAGGCAAACTGATAGATAAGAAGTGATTTATTAGAATAGGACGCTTGGGAGGCTTAACAAGCAGTCAGGCAAGCATTGCGATGCCCCGAGTACTTAGTGGGTTATATTTTTATAATCAGAGGAAGAGAGAGGAGGGGGAGAAGACCTTCTTTGTCTTTCTTGAGTAGATGTCATGCTTTCCTCATCGGTTCCTCCTCCAGATTGGGTTTTTTGTCCCTACATAGTCAGGCCAGGACTGTCATGGCACTTTGGAAAAATTATTTCAGGTCTCAGTACAATGAGGACCTTTCACTTTGATATGTCACCTTTCCATAAATGATTGTTTTTTGTGTGCACAGAGCATGTGCCGGTTGTCATTAACTTGATGACACCACTGGGCAGGATATAGGTCTCATGCCACCATTGTTGTATTGTTCCGGGGCATGTCTCAGGCTTCTGTTGCTTTATTTTGTTGTTAAGCAAGCCAATCTGGCTTTGATGTTAAGCCACTTGTTCTGCTTTGAGTCAAGCAAGCCCACATTTTTTCAGGATTTTCCCATTACTTTCTTGAGTGATCATTAATCTTACTGTGGTCTCCCAAAGCTCCCTAAAGTTCCCTATCAACAATCCCCCTAACGGGGTTTCTAAGCTAACTATTTGATTATCCTACTCAATCCCTATCATTAACAACACAGAATTATGCCAATGACAAATTATCGAGAAAAAAAACAGAATAAAAAATTTTATTATCGTTTTAAAAAGATGACGTAAAAGACTAGAGGAAAAAAAAATCCCAAATGCCAACAATGTTTATGTAGTATCTAATTTTTCCCCCAAATTTCCAAAATGTCCATTATATTCGTAATTTTATAAGAAAAATAATTTTAAGAACAAATCTATGAAAATGGAATCTCACAGTTTCCAGATTAAGCTGGCCAGGTTTAATCTGATTTGGGGCAGATGCAGCAGTTTGAAATGCCAGGTCTTTTGTTGGGGAAGGAAGAGATGGGCGGGGCAGGAAGGACGGTCCTCCTGGTTATTTCTCTGTAGCGTCTCAGTTCTGTCGCACAACCCAAGTCAAATCAATGCATTAAACGCCTCTTCCTTTCTGCTTGTCCCCAAAGCGGCAAAAAGAACACACCAAGTGCCGTTGCAGGGATGCTAGTGGGCCAGTTGGGCAGAGAGCGCGCGAGACGTCGCTAGCCTCTCCACCCGCCCAAGCCCCGCCCCCGCCCCGGACCTGCCCCGGACCCGCCCCGACGCTCAGGCTCCGCCCCCGTCCCGGCTCGGCCTCGCCCAGCCCGCCACCGTCACGTGGTGAGGCGCGGGGTCCAGCCCGTAGCTGATGCTGCCGCGCGGTATTCGTCATGGAGCTGGCGCCGCGGAGTTGTCGTATGCCGCCGCTGCTGCTGCTCCTGGGCTTGAGCACGGGTAGGTTCGGGCAAAAGTGCTTCAGCGGCCGGTGCCTCCTTCTCTTCTTTAGGGATAAGAATCAGTTAGTGGGTTTGTGCTTTTTAAAGCATATTCCTTTTCCCCTGTTTCTGCCTTGCGTAATTATTTTTGCTTTTGAGCCTCACTTTTTTTTTTTTTCCTGATTCAAAGTTCTTTTTCTACTTTTTTCTGGCTCTGGGTGGTCTGGTGGCTTGTTTCTTCCCTGCGTGTAGGTAGAAGCAGTTTTGCAAAATGTAAGATTTGGAGAAGCTCCTGATCAATGAGGGTTCCGCATTCTTAAGGCCACCTCCCTTTTCCTGCCGTGATTGGCTGCTAAATGAGATTATAAGGTCTTTTTATTTTGAACTGAAACGCACGGTACCAAGACTCTGAAAAATCCTACCACGAATGGGACGTTTAATTGCGAGTAAGCCTTTCTCCCTCTACCTGATCAGAACAGGCGAGATAATATGTCCCCTCACCGCAGTCCGTTTTGGCAAAAACAAATTCGTGTTTAATGGGATGACTTGCAAATTGATTTTCAGTCTTTTCTTTAAGCAAAATGAGCCCTGGTGTGAATCAAGAACTGAGAATTCGAACTAACCACAAACTTGCCTTGTGATCTTAGGCAAGTTGCTTAACTTGTTTTCCCTTTTGTAAAATGGGGATCATATGACCCTTCGACTTGTGTCTGGGAAATGTTGTCGAATAGGTTGCCCCCCGATTTTTTAATATAAATTTATTTTATTATTATTTATTTTTGGCTGCGTTGGGTCTTTGTTGCTGCGCGCGGGCTTTCTCTAGTTGCGGCGAGCGGGGGCATTCATTGAATGCCTGGTAAGTGCTAGGTATTGTACAACTATCTTGATTGTTTCAAGGATCTTGCATTTTTTTAGTTGGTCTAACGATTAAGGAAATACCCTTTTTCATATTTGTTGCCGACCTTTCTTTGTTGTTTTGCCTTTTATTTTTGTTGTACAGAAATGTAACAAGTTTCTGTCCTCAACTCTTGATATTTGTTTTATAGTCTCTAGGGTATGCTTTAATCGCTTCCCCATCCAGAGGTCAAAAAGACTTTCAACTCTATTTTCATATTATTTTTCACATCTAAATTTTAAAATTGAAATATCTGAACCACTTGGAATTTATTTTGGTTTAGAGTGTTAAGAAAGAACCTACATCTCTATTTTTTTTCTTCAAAAATCTAACAGTTGCCCCAGAGTAATATAGTAAGTAATCTTGCCCCACTAACTTGTGATGCTTCTTTTTGTTTTTTGGGTTTTTTTTTTGGTTATGCGGGCCTCTCACTGTTGTGGCCTCTCCCGTTGCGGAGCACAGGCTCCGGAGGTGCAGGCTCAGCGGCCATGGCTCACGGGCCTAGCCGTTCCATGGCATGCGGGATCCTCCCAGACCGGGGCATGAACCCATGTCCCCTGCATCGGCAGGCGGACTCTCAACCACTGCGCCACCAGGGAAGCCCGTGATGCTTCTTTAATTGTATATTAAATGAGGAACAAAAATCAACGTGCTGCATTTTGAGATTTTTCTTTTTTCCCCCAAGTGTAAATCTCTCTCTCTCTTTTAAACAGAATTATAAACACGTTTTATGCTTCCTGTTAAAAATCCAAACATTACAGAGGGTGTAGGTGAAAACGTGAAAGCCTCCAGCACCCTGTGCCACTATTAAGTTTGGTATGTTTTTTCATAGCTGAGTTTTTTGAGTTTTTTTTCCTTATCTCCACAATATATTGGAGTAAATAAATTGTCTGAAGTATAAACCAAATCATCACTAGCCTAACCCAGCCGTGTCTCCTGGGCTGGGAATTTAACTGGACATAGACATTCTTCCAGAAAATCCAATTGTGCTTCTGTTTCAGGAGCTGTCATCAGCTGGCCCACAGAAGAGGGCAAGGAAGTATGGGATTATGTGACTGTCCGGAAGGACGCCCACATGTTCTGGTGGCTCTATTATGCCACCAGCCCCAGCAAGAACTTCTCAGAACTGCCCCTGGTCATGTGGCTTCAGGTAAAATTGGTTTCATTGCCTGGCCTGAGGTTGAGGCCAGGTTTCCCCCACTTACCACTTTGCTTGCCCTTAAAGGCTCACAGCTCAGCAGTGAAGAACTGATGTGGTCCAGCAGCCAGCTGGGGCTCTCCTAGGCTTGGGGATTCAGCGTCCTTCTGAGACAGGCAAAGGCGATGGTACAGTCAAGGAAGCCAAATCAGAGAGTGAGAGGTTCTAGTCTTTTACGGGGGTCTTTTTCTATTGAGCCCAGCACAGGCAACAGTAGGAACCCTAACTGGAAGCTCCTGAAGACACATTTGACAATATGCTGACAGAAAGTGTTTCTGGAAGGTTCCAAAGCAAAGACTGAGGTACCCTGACCAGCCCTTCCTCTCCCTCCCCTCCCAGTCCTTTCCTAGACCTGAATTCCTTGCCCCTAGAAAAACTGGTATTTTGAAAGAACTCGGCATTTTGTATCTTAGAATTAAGTGTTGGGCCCTATCCTTCTCCCTAAAGAGTGTTTGCATCTTAATCTTGAGCTCTAGTGGAAGGATTGAAGACAGGAAACTGGTTGGAAATTATTTGAGGGCAGGCAGAGGATCCTTCCTTTCATTCCTAAAATGTCTGTACAAAGGTGGCCCACACCCACCTGGAAGACCAAGATCTAGGGAGGGGTTGAGGAATGCGGCCTTGCTTCACCTTCTGGAAACTGTAGGCATGGCCCAGCTGGGGCGCCAGGTTGCTCACCAGTAAATAGGGCGCCCTAGGGCTTCCCTGGTGGCGCAGTGGTTGAGAGTCCGCCTGCCGATGCAGGGGACACGGGTTCGTGCCCCGGTCCGGGAAGATCCCACATGCTGCGGAGCGGCTGGGCCCGTGAGCCATGGCTGCTGAGCCTGCGCGTCCGGAGCCTGTGCTCCGCAGCGGGAGAGGCCACAACAGTGAGAGGCCTGCGTACCGAAAAAAAAAAAAAAAAAAAATAGGGTGCCCTGATACTCACCCCCATGGGATGTAAATGTCACTTCCTCCAAAAATGTCATTATTCATAAGCAGCCTCCCAGTGCCCCCAGCTTTGCCTTCCAGACCAGTGGATACAGGCTTTCTGATGAGATAAGAAGAGCAGTTTGCATGGAGGGGCCTTTTTCTCTTGGGATTATCGCAAGTGTTTTCTTTGAAGGCTGGGGTGAGGCTCAGCCCGAGAGTGCAGATATGAAAATGTCTCAGAAGAAGAACCCGTCTGTGTGGCCCAGGGAGCTTTTGTGCATCCCGGGCGGCTGGAGATGAAGCTGTGGCAGGGCTGTCAGGGAGAGCCGTGCAGTGGACAAGCCCAGTTCTGCCTTCCTGCCACTTAGAGCCGTGGCAAAACACTTCCCTTCTCTGGGCTTTGGTCTGTGGGATTTCAGCAGTTTTCAAACTTTTTATTAATCACCAGAACTTCTTCCCCTCCCAAGTGAAAGCTTGCAGACCAGCCAAAGCAGAAGAAAGAAGTGCTGGGGCCGAGGTTGGGGCGGAGTGCCAAGTCCCACCCATTCAGCCTCCCCTTTGTCACATGCTGCCCCTCAGGTACTCTCTGGGCTTCCAGGAACACAATTTGAAAACCACTGAATTTCTGAAACTGCAAACCTTCCTTCTGGTTGATTGCAGAGTAGGGCAGTTGTCTTATTTGAATGCGTTGCCAACATTTACAAATCAAGACGTTTCCTTCCTTTTTCCAAAAACCATGAGATGCGATTACTTGGGGCCTGAACTTGCTGTCCCGGAGCGGAGTGGTGGGGCCCCTCCTGCACACAGGGAGGAGCTTCTGGGGGAGGGGACCCACCTGCCCTCTCTGCTCCGTGTGGTGTACTTCTGGCCCCTCAAGACCGTGCAGTTTGTGACCTTTGGTTTCTGTGAGCTGAGATGCTGTTTGATGGTTATCAACTGGTTCACTGTCCTGCTCTTCATCTCCTCAGAGGCCCAAGGGAAGGGGAAAAGCGTATGATTAAGGAAGAAATAATTAATTCAGGTTAAAAGGAGATCTCTCTTAGCAGCCTACTGAGAATCCATGCACTGACTTCTCTGGACAGGTCTTTGGGAATCAAGGTCACGTCATCTGAGTGGAGTAGCTCTGAGTGATGTAGTGTGCTACTTTAGGTACACTTTCAGGTCATTTAAGCGTTTTAGTTTGTCCTTGGACACACTTGCCATATTTCAGAGTCACTGCATAGTCCCGGGCCATGACAGTACCCCTATCCCAAAGTTCTAGACAAAGAGATTTTGCAGTGGTATGTTATCAAGTAGAACAGAACAGGAGAATGGGATTTCTCCCACAAAGACCATACCTCTAGGATTCCAGCTTCTCTCCTTTCACTTTGGTCCTATCCCAGCCCAGTAAGTCCACTAGGAAAAAGGGGCCCAGCTTTCACTCAAGGACCCTTGCTTTTATTTTATTTTGTTTTTGTTTTTTGCTTTGCTTTTTTTTTAATTGAAGAATAGTTGGTGTACAGTATTATATGTTACAGGTATACAGTATAGTGATTCACAATTTTTAAAGGTTCTACTCCATTTATATTTCTATAAATATGGGCTATATTCCCCGTGTTGTACAATATATCCTTGTAGTTTATTTTATACGTAGTGGTTTGTATCTCTTAATCCCCTTCCTTTACATTCCCCCCTCCCTTCCCTCTCCCCCCTGGTAACCACTAGTTTGCTCTCTGTATCTGTGAGTCTGCTTCTTTTCTGTTACAGCCACTAGTTTGTTGTATTTTTTAGATTTTCCATATAAGTGACATCATACAGTGTTTGTCTTTCTTTGTCTGACTTATTTCACTTAGCATAATACCCTCAAAGTCCAATCATGTTGCTGCAGTTGGCAAAATTTCATTCTTTTTTATGGCTGAGTAGTATTCCATTGTATATATATATACCGCATCTTCTTTATCCATTCATCTGTTGGTGGGCCCTTAGGTTGCTTCCATATCTTGGCTATTATAAATAATGCTTCTATGAACATTAGGGTGCATGTATTTTTTCAAATTAGTGTTTATGTTTTTTTCAAATATATACTCAGGAGTGGAATCACTGGATCATGTGGTAGTTCTATTTTTAGTTTTTTTTTTTTGTTTGTTTTTGTTTTTGCGGTACGCGGGCCTCTCACTGCTGTGGCCTCTCCCACCGCGGAGCACAGGCTCCGGACGCGCAGGCTCAGCGGCCATGGCTCACGGGCCCAGCCGCTCCACGCCATGTGGGATCTTCCCGGACCAGGCACGAACCTGCGTCCCCTGCATCGGCAAGCGGACTCTCAACCACTGCGCCACCAGGGAAGCCCCTATTTTTAGTTTTTTGAGAAACCTCGATACTGTTTTCCACAGTGGCTGCACCAATTTACATTCCCACCGACAGTGTTACAAGGATTCCCTTTTCTCCACATCCTCGCCAACATTTGTTATTTGTGGTCTTTTTGATGATAGCCATTCTGACAGGTGTGAGGTGGTATCTCATTATGGTTTTGGTTTGCGTTTCCCTGATGATTAGCAGTGTTGAGCATCTTTTCATGTACATGCTGGCTACCTGCATTTCCTCTTTGGAAAAATGTCTATTGAGTTCTTCTGCCCATTTTTTAATCAGGTTGTTTGTTTTTTTGATGTTGAGTTATATGAGCTGTTCATATATGTTGGATATTAACCCCTTATTGGTCGTATCATTTGCAACTATTTTCTCCCGTTCCATAGGTCTTTTCATTCTGTCGATGGTGAGGACATTGCTTAGAGGGATTTATAGCCTCCCAGTTTTATAATAGTTAGCTTGGTGTCGGTTCAAAACATTCAGTAGTTTCATAAACTCTCTGTTGGGGTCCTTTAGTTACCCCTGAGCCCTGACTCTATGTTGTCTTTTTTTTTCCTTTAGATTTCCCTGTACAGATTGCCCTGGTTTCTGTTTTGCCTGAGCTGTTTCCTTCCATCATTGTGTATCTCCCTTTCCTAACCATCTTGCACAGGGAGACAGCATCCTTTTATTCAAGGCCCTCGGCCTATCCTGTTGGCTCAGCTGACCCCTGAGGTTTTGTCCAGAAAAGCACTGACCGTCCTTACCCCTGACCATCTCCTGAAGGACCTCCTCCCCTCTCTTAGCCCTTAGGAGCCATAGAACCTCTGCCTCCCATTGTCTGGGCCCCCAGCACTGAGCTTCTGTTCAGAATCCTGCCTCGCCCCTGGCCTTGGATGCCCACAGTGTTGAGTGCTTCCTGCCCAGGGACTTCCGCATTTACTATGTTATATCCTGGGGATCATCTTGATCAAACTGCCCCTCAGTCTGGGTCCCTTGTAAATCCTCAGGGACACTGAGGAGAGGGTGGTGGAGGGTCACAAGGCCCCGGGTCCAGTCCTGGTGGAGCCCCTAATTGCCACGTTCCCTCTCTGGGCCATACTGCTCATCTTTGAAGGGAGAGGTTTGGACGAGATGTTTTGAGGTCAGCAAACCCCACGTGAGGCCAAGGCTCAAGCTCAGAGAATCAGAGGTAGGAACGTTCCCTCTGGGGGCTCTTAGCCCGGTTGCTTCCTTTTTTTAGAAAGACTTGAGCAGTTACCAGGGGGCTCAGTTAGTGCAGACACTGGATCAGTTGTGTCCTGTGTGTAAGGTTGACCCAGCCATCACTGACTCATAAATTGTTTATAGTGAATGGGGTCATTGTTGTAGTGACGAAGGTTTGACTAACATTTTCTCTGACTTTATTTTTGTTTGTTTGTTTCTTTTGCTTTCACAGGGTGGTCCAGGTGGTTCCAGCACTGGATTTGGGAACTTTGAGGAAATCGGGCCCCTTGACAGAGATCTCAAACCACGAAGAACTACTTGGGTACAGTGAGGAAGGCCTCGAACTCAAACTGCCGTGTGGCCTCCCCCAGGCTGAGTCCCACCCAGCCCTACCCCATTCTGGGTGGCGTCACAAGTTGAGCGATCCCACTCCACCCCCTCCCTCTTCCTCTGTGTCCAGGGGGACCTTGCGTACTTGTCCACAGGCTTCCTCTTTGGCCAGCCTCTTCCATTTCTTGGGACAGCTTATCCCACACTGGCCACCTTCCCAACTCGGTGACCTTTCTCTCCACTTGCCTGCAGAAACCTCTGTCTACTCTAGCAGACCCCCTGGACCTTGTCATTACCCACATATTGGCCATCCCTGCAATCTGAGACACCAGGGTCCCACCTTCTGGCCACAACCTGCAATCCTTTCCCCTCCTACTCTCCTACTTCCATTCTTGTCTTCCTCAGGACTTCAAACCCCTTGTCCTCTGCCCTTTTGATGTCTCTCTAGTTCTCTGTCTCACCCCCCCCCCCTCATTCTTCGCTTTACTTCGTTACCTAACCCCCACCCCTGGTTCCCTCATTCTTCTCCCTCCGCATCCTTGCCACGCCCAGCCTGGGGTCAGTCCCCCTGTCCACCTGCTCAGCCCTTTCCTCCAGGCTGCCAAACACTGGTGGGTAAAACCACACCAGTGGGCAGGGTGGGGCTGTTGCTCCCAGCTGGTGGCCACCCTCTGCTCTGTGCTTCTCCTCTGCTCCTCTCCCATCTGTTGATGGACACTAAGGTTGTTTTCACCTTTTGGCTGTTGTGAGTAACGCAGGGAACGTTAGCATACAAATATTTGTTTGGGCCCCTATTTTCAATTTGGCAGGGCGGTGGGGAATTGCTGGGTCCTATGGTAGCTCTATGTTTAATACCCAAGTGTTGTTAATATTCTTCATCCACCCCTTTTCCATCGCCTCTCACGGGTGCTTTCAAAATGCCCCCCCCACCCCCAATCCACTTCCCACATGGTGCTTGGGTGAAACCCTCCAATGCCAGTCACTCCTTAGTTTACTGTCTTTCAGTTCCCCAAAGATCGGATCCAGATTCCTGGGCGTAAACTGGCTTCTGCTAGCCACACCTCCCAGCTTCTCTCCACGTGCACTCTCCTTGAGGCCTCTGCGTGGGCCATTCCTGGGCTTGCACTTCATTCCTTTGGTCACCCGGTCACACCTAGCTCACCATACTCACCTCTAAGACTCAGTGCGGGAGCACCTCCACCTGAAGATCCCCTCTGAGCCCTTTGATTTTCTTGTCTGTCTCCATACTGGTCTTCTTTAAGCACATTTTACTTACTCTTGCCTCAGGGCCTTTGCACATGCTGTTCCCTCAGCCTAGAACATTCACATACTCACTTCCAGTAGCAGAGTACCCCACTGGCTTGTCCCCAAGCCTCCCACGACTAATAGGGTAATGTGACTGGGGCAGAGAGCCTGAACAAGAAGTGAGGAGATGCTGGCCTTGGTCCTGATGCTGCCATTACCTATCTAACTTTGTGACCTTGGACAAGTCCTGGGCCTTTCTGGGCTTTAATGTCCTGATCAGTAAAGGACATGGCTGTAGTGTGCCATCACTAGGGATCCTTCAGGATGTAAAATTCTATAACTCTAAACCTCTTTGGGAAAGGTGTTAGAATAAATTCTGTTCTTGTAGTGTTCAGCAAAGCCAGGCCAATGTGGAAACTGGATTCATCTTGAAGAAAACAGACGTGTGGTATTCCGACCTCTCACTGCATCGAGCTGTTGCTCAGACTGACACTGCATGGTTCTACCTGCACGAATGAATTACATTCAGGACATTTGTAGTGTCTGAAAGTAACAGCCTAGATGCTTCGATCCCTGTGTATATGTTAATTTTTCCTTCTTGCCTCTCCTTTTCTTTGCCTTTCTTTGCTATACTAGTCTGTGTTCCTGTTCCAATATTTTTTTTTTTTTTTTTTTTGTGGTACGCAGGCCTCTCACTGTTGTGGCCTCTCCCGTTGCGGAGCACAGGCTCTGGACGCACAGGCTCAGCGGCCATGGCTCACGGGCCCAGCTGCTCCACGGCATGTGGGATCTTTCCGGACCGGGGCACGAACCCATGTCCCCTGCGTCGGCAGGCGGACTCTCAACCACTGCACCACGAGGGGAAGCCCCCCAATTTTTTTTTTTAATCCATTTTAGTAACATCATAAGCACACTGATATCCTCACATGTGTGGTTTTTGTTGAGCTCATATAAGGTGATCAAAAGATAGTTGGTGACTGGCTGGCTGATTGCAACATTTTGTTATTATTATTTTTTTGGGTACGCGGGCATCTCACTGTTGTGGCCTCTCCCGTTGCAGAGCACAGGCTCCTGACGCGCAGGCTCAGCAGCCATGGCTCACGGGCCCAGCAGCTCCGCGGCATGTGGGATCTTCCCGGACCGGGACACGAACCCGTGTCCCCTGCATTGGCAGGCGGACTCTCAACCACTGCGTCACCAGGGGAGCCCCTGATTGCAACATTTGACTTTCCTCTGTGGCTTGTAGCTCCAGTCGGCCAGTCTCCTGTTTGTGGATAACCCAGTGGGCACTGGGTTCAGTTATGTGAACAAGAGTGACGCGTACACCAAAGACCTGGCCATGGTGGCATCAGACATGATGGTTCTTCTGAAGACTTTCTTTGAACGCCACAAAGAATTCCAGGTAAGCAAGCTCAGATGGGGGCTGACAGTTGCAGCACTGCATCTATCAGATGCAAACTTCCCCGAGAGTTACATGCCTAGCTGATTCCAGAGAAAACCTTTTTGCACCCAGGATCAGATTGTGGGCTTCTGTTTCAGTCATCACTAAAGGTGGTTTTAGCTTGAAAAAAATGACCCTGCAGCCAGTATTCTAATTAAACCTAATAATCAGATATGGGAGGAAAGATCAGCAAAAGCAGATTTGTTTTGTCTGGCCATTACATGCAATAGAAATTTGAAATTGATTCGTGTGAATTAAAAGACATTCAGGATATTTAATTCTTTGTAAATTCCTTTTCTTCCTAGACGATTCCATTCTACATTTTCTCAGAGTCCTATGGAGGAAAAATGGCTGCTGGCATTGCTCTAGAACTTTATAAGGTAACAAGGAAGATGACTTTGTTTTGATGTTGGACAGAAACTGATTATCTTTCTTGTTATAGTCACCTGATAATTGAATATTCTTTGAATAGGACCTTGTACATACAGAGTAAGTCTGTAATAATAACCATGAAAAGTTTCAAAAAGAACAATGAAGTTTGCCCCACCAGATATCGAACAGGCTATACAGCTAAGCGAGTAAAGCAATTTGGGGCTGGCATAGCAACAGAGAAATGCAGATACATTCATCAGGCTAAAGAATCTAGAAACATATTTTATATATACTTATGTATACGCATATATGTATCTGTGTATGTTTATAACATACATATGTATCATACTTACATATGAACATATATAAATGATAAGGTGGTATTTCAAATCATTGAGGAAAACAGAATGTTCAATAAATGATATGGAGACAAGTGGCTATCACTTTGGAAAATAGTAAAGTTAGATTCTTGCCTTACATGAAACATCAGTTCTTTTTTTTTTTAATTTAATTTATTTATTTTATTTTTGGCTGCATTGGGTCTTTATTGCTGTCCACAGGCTTTCTCTAGTTGTGGCGAGCAGGGGCTACTCTTTGTTGCATTGAGTGGGCTTCTCATTGCAGTGGCTTCTCTTGTTGCAGAGCACAGGCTCTAGGCGAGCGGGTTTCAGTAGTTGTGGCTCGCGGGCTCTAGAGCACAGGCTCAGTAGTTGTGGTGCACGGACTTAGTTGCTCCGCGGCATGTGGGTTCTTCCCAGACCAGGGCTTGAACCCGTGTCCCCTGCATTGGCAGGTGGATTCTTAACCACTGTGCCACCAGGGAAGCCCCAAAACATCAGTTCTTGATAGATTAAAAATCTAAACATAAAAATCAAAACTGTAAGAGAACCTGAAAATATAGGAGAAAAGTTTTATAATCTTGGGTACAAAAAACTTGCTTTTCCTTCATAAGATGAAACACCCAAAAGCAAAAAGAGTAAGTTTGACGTATTTAGACCACATAGAAATTCAAAAGTAATTAGAGTTTCATAAACAATTTTAAAAGATATATACACACAAATAAATATATAGTAGAAGTAGTATTCACATCAATAAGTCCATTAAAAAAGATAATATTCTAGGGGGCTTCCCTGGTGGCGCAGTGGTTGAGAGTCCGCCTGCCGATGCAGGGGACACGGGTTCGTGCCTCAGTCCGGGAAGATCCCACATGCCGCAGAGCGGCTAGGCCCGTGAGCCATGGCCGCTGAGCCTGCACGTCCGGAGCCTGTGCTCTGCAACGGGAGAGGCCACAACAGTGAGAGGCCCGCGTACCGCGCCAAAAAAAAAAAAAAAAAAAAAAAAGATAATATTCTACTAGGATATTGGCCAGAAAATATGGGCAAACAATTTATAGAAGAAATGCAAACTGCCTATGGACATGTGAACAATGTTCAACTTTTAGTAGTAAGTCAAATCTGTGAGATTTGCAAATATTTTTAAAAATTGGTGGGAGGTCTCTGGGGGTCCAGTGATTAGCACTCCACGCCTCCACTGCAGGGGGCACGGGTTCGATTCCTGGTCGGGGAACTAAGATCCCGCATGCCACGTGGCATGGCCAAAAAAACAAATAAAATAAAGTAAAAATTTGGTAACCCCCAGTTTTGGTAAGCAGTCAGGCAAATAAGTGCTCTTGTGCACGTTTGATGGGAATGAAAATTGGTAAATCATTGTAAAAGGGCACTTTGGCAGTATCTATAAACTTTTAAAATGTATGTGCCCTTCGACCCAATAATTGCACTTCCAGGAATCTGTCCTGTGGGAATACTTATACATGTGTGTGTGTCAGAGGATGTTAAGTTCATCGTTGCTTATAATGTCCATAAACGGAAAACAAGATCAGTGGCTGTGTGTAGAGGATTACTTGACTGAAATACGTGGATCCTTCCGTGATGGACACTTTGAAGCCATCAGAAAGAATGGGTAGATCTGTGCATATGTATACATGTATGTATGTATATATGCTTCTGAAAACAAAGAAAGGAGTTAGAAGGATATATACCATGTTAACTGGTTAGTGAGCGTGAGGGTGCAGGTGGGGCAGAGGTAGAAGTTTTTCCACATTTTCTCCTGTCTCCTTCTGTGATTAAACTTTTTACAGTGAGCTTGTATGAGCTTTTTTAAATTGAAGTATAGTTGATGTACAATATTATATAAGTTACACATATACAATATAGTGATTCACAATTTATAAAGATTATACTCTATTTATAGTAAAATATTGGCTATATTCCTCGTGTTATACAGTATGAGCTTTTTTTTAAGATTTATTAATTCTCTTTAAAAATGAACCTTTTATAAGAAGCAGTATAGGTGCATAACAGAAAATTAGAAAATACAGCAAGCACAAATTTTAAAAATTAAAAAGAGATCACCATTGTTAACACCTCAGTGTATAGCCTTTAAATCTTTTTCTGCGCTTTTAGAAATAAGTAAATTTTTTAACCAATAGGAGATAGTAGTATACGTAATGTCTGTAGCCTGCTTCCTTCCGTCACTAGTCCTCCCTTTCCTACTTCAGTAAATTTTCATCTCAAATATTCAGGCTTTAGTAATCCCAACACATCCTTTGTGGTCAGTTTGTTTAAGCCAGGACTCAGTCCAGATCCGTGAATTACATGTGGCTGGGATGTCCCTAAAGTCCATTTTCATCTAACACAGTTCCTTTTTTATGACCCCCATTTGATAAAGAAACCAGACTAACAGAATATCCCATTTTCTGGAATTGTGTGGTAGCATCTTCATGGTGTAATTTAGTTTATTCCTCTCTTCATGGTGTTTCCTACAAAACTGGAGGTCGTAGTTAAAGGCCTGATGCATTCAAGGTAAAAGTTTTGGAGAGAATATATTATAATAGATCAGATTTCAGGAAACGATGGCCTATAGGTCAAATTCAGTCCACCACCTGCTTTTTTTTTTTTTTTTTTTCTTTTTTTTTTTCCACCTGCTTTTTATACGACCCATGAGCCAAGAATGGATTTTACATTATCAAGTGTCAGTGGTGGGGTGGGGTGGATTAAAAGAATAATAATATTTCATGACACATGAAAATTGTGTGAAAATCAAATTTCAAGGTCCACAAATAAAGCTGGGTTTTTTTGTAATTTTTATTTTATTTTTTTTAACATCTTTAGTGGAGTATAATTGCTTTACATTGCTTACAGAATGGTGTGTTAGTTTCTGCTTTATAACAAAGTGAATCAGTTATACATATACATATGTCGACATATCTCTTCCCTCTTGCATCTCCCTCCCTCCCACCCTCCCTATCCCACCTCTCTAGGTGGTCAAAAAGCACCAAGCTGATCTCCCTGTGCTTTGTGGCTGCTTCCCACTAGCTATCTATTTTACATTTGGGAGTGTATATATGTCCATGCCACTCTCTCACTTTGTCCCAGCTTACCCTTCTCTATCCCCATATCCTCAAGTCCATGCTCTACTAGGTCTGTGTTTTTATTCCCGTCTTGCCCCTAGGTTCTTCAGAACTTTTTTTTTTTTTAATGTTCCATATATGTGTGTTAGAATATGGTATTTGCTTTTCTCTTTCTGACTTACTTCAATCTGTATGACAGACTCTAGGTCCATCCACCTCACTACAAATAACTCAATTTCGTTTCTTTTTATGGCTGAGTAATATTCCATTGTATATATGTGCCACGTCTTCTTTATCCATTCCTCTGTTGATGGACACTTAGGTTGTTTCCATCTCCGGGCTATTGTAAATAGAGCTGCAATGAACATTTTGGTACATGACTGTTTTTGAATTATGGTTCTCTCAGGGTATATGCCCAGTAGTGGGATTGCTGGGTCGTATGGTAGTTCTATTTTTAGTTTTTTAAGGAACCTCCATACTGTTCTCCATAGTGGTGGTATCAATTTAAATTCCCACCAACAGTGCAAGAGGGTTCCCTTTTCTCCCCACCCTCTCCAGTATTTATTGTTTGTACATTTTTTGATGATGGCCATTTTGACCGGTGTGAGATGATATCTCATTGTAGTTTTGATTTGCATTTCTCTAATGATTAATGATGTTGAGCATTCTTTCATGTGTTTCTTGGCAATCTATATATCTTCTTTGGAGAAATGTCTATTTAGGTCTTCTGCCCATTTTTGGACTGGGTTGTTAGTTTTTCTGATATTGAGCTGAATGACCTGCTTGTAAATTTTGGAGATTAATCCTTTGTCAGTTGCTTCATTTGCAAATATCTTCTCCCATTCTGAGGGTTCTCTTTTTGCCTTGTTTATGGTTTCCTTTGCTGTGCAAAAGCTTTTAAGTTTCATTAGGTCCCATTTGTTTATTTTTGTTTTTTTTCCCATTTCTCTAGGAGGTGCATCAAAAAGGATCTTGCTGTGATTTATGTCATGTAGTGTTCTGCCTATGTTTTCCTCTAAGAGTTTGATAGTGTCTGGCGCTACATTTAGGTCTTTAATCCATTTTGAGCTTATTTTTGTGTATGGTGTTAGGGAGTGTTCTAATTTCATTCTTTTACATGTAGCTGTCTAGTTTTCCAAGCACCACTTATTGAAGAGGCTGTCTTTGCTCCACTGTATATTCTTGCCTCCTTTATCAAAGATAAGGTGACCATATGTGCGTGGGTTTATCTCTGGGCTTTCTGTCCTGTTCCATTGATATATATTTATGTTTTTATGCCAGTACCGTACTGTCTTGATTACTGTAGCTTTGTAGTGTAGCCTGAAGTCCGGGAGCCTGATTCCTCCAGCTGTGTTTTTTGTTCTCAAGATTGCTTTGGCTACTTGGGGTCTTTTGTATTTCCATACAACTTGTGAAATTTTTTGTTCTAGTTCTGTGAAAAATACCAGTGTTAGTTTGATAGGGATTGCATTGAGTCTGTAGATTGCTTTGGGTAGTACAATCATTTTCACAATGTTGATTCTTCCAATCCAAGAACATGTATCTCTCGATCTATTTGTATCATCCTTAATTTCTTTCATCAGTGTCTTATAATTTTCTGCATACAGGTCTTTTGTCTCCTTAGGTAGGTTTACTCCTAGATATTTTATTCTTTTTGTTGTGGTAGTAAATGGGAGTCTTTTCTTAATTTCACTTTCAGATTTTTCATCATTAGTGTATAGGAATGCAAGAGATTTCTGTGCATTAATTTTGTATCCTGCTACTTTACCAGATTCATCGATTACCTCTCATAGTTTTCTGGTAGCATCTTTAGGATTCTCTGTGTACACGTCTCTACGTTTCATGTCATCTGCAAACAGTGACAGCTTTACTTCTTTTCCGATTTGGATACCTTCTATTTCGTTTTCTTCTCTGATTGCTGTGGCTAAAACTTCCAAAACTATGTTGAATAAGAGTGGTGAGAGTGGGCAACCTTGTCTTGTTCCTGATCTTAGTGGAAATGGTTTCAGTTTATTACCATTGAGGATGATGTTGGCTGTGGGTTTGTCATAGACGGCCTTTATTATGTTGAAGAAATTTCACTCTATGCCTACTTTCTGGAGGGTTTTTATCATAAATCAGTGTTGAATTTTGTCAAAAGCTTTCTCTGCATCAATTGAGAGGATCATATGGTTTTTCTCCTTCAGTTTGTTAATGTGGTGTATCACATTGATTGATTTGCATATATTGAAAAATCCTTGCATTCCTGGAATAAACCCCATTTGATCATGGTGTATGATCCTTTTAATGTGCTGTTGCATTCTGTTTGCTAGTGTTTTGTTGAGGATGTTTGCATCTATGTTCATCAGTGATATTGGCCTGTAGTTTTCTTTCTTTCTGACATCTTTGTCTGGCATTGGTATCAGGGTGATGGTGGCCTCGTAAAATGAGTTTGGGAGTATTCCTCCCTCTGCTATATTTTGGAAGAGTTTGAGAAGGATAGGTGTTAGCTCTTCTCTAAGCGTTTGATAGAATTCACCTGTGAAGCCATCTGGTCCTGGGCTTTTGTTTGTTGGAAGATTTTTAATCACAGTTTCAATTTCATTGCTTGTGATTGGTCTGTTCATATTTTCTATTTCTTCCTGGTTCAGTCTTGGCAGGTTGTGCATTTCTAAGAATTTGTCCATTTCTTCCAGGTTGTCTGTTTTATTGGCATAGAGTTGCTTGTAGTAATCTCTCATGATCCTTTGTATTTCTGCAGTGTCAGTTTTTACTTCTTTTTCATTTCTAATTCTATTGATTTGAGTCTTCTCCCTTTTTTTCTTGATGAGTCTGGCTAATGGTTTATCAATTTTGTGTATCTTCTCAAAGAACCAGCTTTTAGTTTTATTGGTCTTTGCTATCGTTTCCTTCATTTCTTTTTCGTTTATTCCTGATCTGATCTTTATGATTTCTTGCCTACTGCTAACTTTAGGGTTCTTTTGTTCTGCTTTCTCTAATTGCTTTAGGTGTAAGGTTAGGTTGTTTATTTGAGATGTTTCTTGTTTCTTAAGGTAGGATTGTATTTCTATAAACTTTCCTCTTAGAACTGCTTTTGCTGCATCCCATAGGTTTTGGGTCATTGTGTTTTCATTGTCATTTGTTTTTAGGTATTTTTTGATTTGCTCTTTCATTTCTTCAGTGATCTTTTGGTTATTAAGTATAGCCTCAATGTGTTTGTATTAAGTTTATTAAGTTTGTATTAAGTTTATTAAGTTTGAATTAAGTTTAGCCTCCATGTGTTTGTATTTTTTTATAGATTTTTTTCCTGTAATTGATATCTAGTCTCATAGCATTGTGGTAGGAAAGATACTTGATACGATTTCAATTTTCTTAAATACCAAGGCTTGATTTGTTACCCAAGATATGATCTATCCTGGAGAATGTTCCATGAGCACCTGAGAAAAATGTGTATTCTGTTGTTTTTGATGGAATGTCCTATAAATATCAATTAAGCCCATCTTGTTTAATGTATCATTTAAAGCTTGTGTTTTTTAATTTATTTTCATTTTGGATGATCTGTCCATTTCTGAAAGTGGGGTGTTAAAAGTCCCCTACTATGATTGTGTTATTGTCGATTTCCCCTTTTATGGCTGTTAGTATTTGCCTTATGTATTGAGGTGCTCCTATGTTGGGTACATAAATATTTACAATTGTTATATCTTCTTCTTGGATTGATCCCTTGATCATTATGTAATGTCCTTCTTTGTCTCTTGTAATAGTCTTTTTTTAAAGTCTATTTTGTCTGATATGAGAATTGCTACTCCAGCTTTCTTTTGATTTCCATTTGCATGGAATATCTTTTTCCATCCCCTCACTTTCAGTCTGTATGTGTGCCTAGGTCTGAAGTGGGTCTCTTGTAGACAGCATATATATGGGTCTTCTTTTTGTATCCATTCAGCCAGTCTATGTCTTTTGGTTAAATTACATTTAAGGTAATTATCGATATGTATGTTCCTATGACCATTTTCTTAATTGTTTTGGGTTTGTTATTATAGGTCTTTTCCTTCTCTTGTGTTCCCTGCCTAGAGAAGTTCCTTTAGCATTTGTTCTAAAGTTGGTTTGGTGGTGCTGAATTCTCTTAGCTTTTGCTTATCTGTAAAGGTTTTAATTTCTCTGTCAAATCTGAATGTGATCCTTGCTGGTTCAAGTAATCTTGGTTGTAGGTTTTTCTCCTTCATCAGTTTAATATGTCCTGCTACCCCCTTCTGGCTTGCAGAGTTTCCGCTGAAAGATCAGCTGTTAACCTTATGGGGATTCCCTTGTGTGTTATTTGTTGTTTTTCCCTTGCTGCTTTTAATATTTTTTCTTTGTATTTAATTCTCTTTTTCTTTTCTTTCTGTGGTACGCGGGCCTCTCACTGCTGTGGCCTCTCCCATTGCGGAGCACAGGCTCCGGATGCACAGGCTCAGCGGCCATGGCTCATGGGCCCAGCCACTCCGCGGCATGTGGGATCTTCCCAGACCAGGGCACGAACCCGTGTCCCCTGCGTCGGCAGGCGGACTCCCAACCACTGCACCACCAGGGATGCCCTGTATTTAATTTTTGATAGTTTGATTAGTATGTGTCTTGGCATGTTCCTCCTTGTATTTATCCGTATGGGACTCTCTGTGCTTCCTGGACTTGATTAACTATTTCCTTTCCCAAATTAGGGAAGTTTTCAACTATAATCTCTTCATATATTTTCTCAGTCCCTTTCTATTTCTCTTCTTCTTCTAGGACCCCTATAATTCGAATGTTGGTGCGTTTAATGTTGTCCCAGAGGTCTCTGAGATTGTCCTCAATTATTTCATTCTTTTTTCTTTATTCTGCCCTGCGGTAGTTATTTCCACTATTTCATCTTCCAGGTCACTTATCCGTTCTTCTGCCTCAGTTATTCTGCTACTGACCCCTTCTAGAGAATTTTAAATTTCATTTGTTGTGTTGTTCATCATTGTTTGTTTCCTCTTTAGTTCTTCTAGGTCCTTGGTAAATGTTTCTTGCATTTCCTCTATTCTATTTCCAAGATTTTGGATCATCTTTACTATCATTATTCTGAATTCTTTTTCAGGTAGACTGCCTATTTCCTCTTCATTTGTTAGGTCTGGTGGGTTTTTACCTTGCTCCTTCATCTGCTGTGTGTTTTTCTGTCTTTTCGTTTTGCTTATCTTACTGTGTTTGGGGTCTCCTTTTAGCAGGCTGCAGGTTCGTAGTTCCTGTTGTTTTTGGTGTCTGTCCCCAGTGGCTAAGGTTGGTTCAGTGGGTTGTGTAGGCTTCCTGGTGGAGGGAACTAGTGCCTGTGTTCTGGTGGATGAGGCTGGATCTTGTCTTTCTGTTGGGCAGGTCCACATCTGGTGTTGTGTTTTGTGGTGTCTGTGGCCTTATTATGATTTTAGGCAGCCTCTCTGCTAATGGGTGGGGCTGTGTTCCTGTCTTGCTAGTTGTTTGGCATAGGGTGTCCAGCACTGTAGCTTGGTGGTTGTTGAGTGGCGTTGGGTCTTGGTGTTGAGATGGAGATCTCTGGGAGATTTTCGCCATATGATACTACGTGGTGCTGGGAGGTCTCTTGTGGATCAGTGTCCTGAACTTGGCTCTCCCACCTGAGAGGCACAGCCCTGACGCCTGGCTGAAGCACAAAAAGCCCATCATCTACACGGCTCAGAATAAAAGGGTGAAAAGAAAGAAAGAAGAAGATAAAATAAAGTAAAATAAAACAAAGTCATTAAAATTAAAAATAATTATTAAAAATTTTTTAAAGTAATAAAAAAAAAAAGAGAAAGAAAGAAAGGAGAGAGCAACCAAACCAAAAAACAAATCCAGAAATGATAACAAGTGTTAAAAACTATACTAGGGAAAAAAAAATGGACAGACAGAACCCTAGGACAAATTGTAAAAGCCAAGCTATACGGACAAAATCACACACAGAAGCATACACATACACACTCACAAAAAGAGAAAAAGGGGAAAAAATATATATATATCATTGCTCCCGAAGTCCACCTCCTCAATTTGGGATGATTCGTTGTCTATTCAGGTGTTCCACAGATGCAGGGTACATCAAGTTGATTGTGGAGATTTAATCCGCTGCTCCTGAGGCTGCTGGGAGAGATTTCCCTTTCTCTTCTCTGTTCGCACAGTTCCCGGGGTTCAGGTTTGGATTTGGCCCCGCCTCTTTGTGTAGGTCGCCTGAGGGCATCTGTTCCCGCTCAGACAGGATGAGGTTAAAGGAGCAGGTGATTCGGGGGCTCTGGCTCACTCAGGCAGGGAGGAGGGAGGGGTGAGGATGCGGGGCGAGCCTGCGGCGGCAGAGGCCGGCGTGACGTTGCACCGGCCTGAGGCACAATGTGTGTTCTCCCGGGGAAGTTGTCCCTGGATCCCGGGACCTTGGCAGTGGCGGGCTGCTCAGGCTCCTGGGAGGAGAGGTGTGGAGAGTGACCTGTGCTCACACACAGGCTTCTTGGTGGTGGCGGCAGCAGCAGCCTTAGCGTCCCACGCCCGTCTCTGGGGTCCGCGCTGATAGCCGCAGCTCACGCCCATCTCTGGAACTCCTTTAAGCAGCGTTCTTAATCCCCTCTCCTCGCGCACCAGGAAACGGAGGCAAGAAAAAGTCTCTTGTCTCTTCGGCAGCTCCAGACTTTTCCTGGACTCCCTCCCGTCTAGCTGTGGTGCACTAGCCCCCTTCAGGCTGTGTTCACGCCGCCAACCCCAGTCCTCTCCCTGGGATCTGACCTCCGAAGCCCGAGCCTCAGCTTCCAGCCCCCGCCTGTTCCAGCGGGTGAGCAGGCAAGCCTCTCGGGCTGGTGAGTGCTGGTCGGCACCGATCCTCTGTGTGGGAATCTCTCCCCGCTTTGCCCTCCGCACCCCTGTTGCTGTGCTCTCCAAAGCTTTCCCCCACCGCCACCCACAGTCTCCGCCCGCGAAGGGGCTTCTAGTGTGTGGAAACCTTTCCTCCTTCACAGCTCCCACCCCTGGTGCGGGTGCCGTCCCTATTCTTTTGTCTCTTTTTTCTTTTGCCCTACCCAGGTACATGGGGAGTTTCTTGCCTTTTGGGAGGTCTGAGGTCTTCTGCCAGCGTTCAGTGGGTGTTCTGTAGGAGTTGTTCCACATGTAGATGTATTTCTGATGTATTTGTGGGGAGGAAGGTGGTTTCCACATCTTACTCTTACGCCATCTTGAAGCTCCTCCACAAATAAAGTTTCATTAGAACTCTCACTTGTTTACATATTGCTTGTGGCTGCTTTAGCAGTGCAGTGGTAGAGTTGAGTAACTGCAATGTAGTAGACTTTTGTTCTACAAAGCCTAGAATATTTAATATCTGCCCCTTATAGAAAAAATTGCCAGCCTCTGACGTAGGGGATGTTGTGCACTTCATTTTGCTTTGAATCAGAGGGCACATAATAACCAGATCTAGTCTGATCCCTCCATTGGACTCCTGTACCCTCCGCCTGGACAGAAAATGATCTGAGTGGTGTTATTTTCACCTGACATGGATGTCCAGTTCTTCATCCATCTTTCACTGAATAATGGTTTTAACATCAATTTTTAATTCTTACGCAAGTCAGTAATTTCATTAGGAGTTTCCAAATGATGGTTTTCTCCTCCCTTCATTTTGTTCACATTTGTTAGCTGGTATTCTCCTATAAAGTGGAACTTTTCCTCATCAACTGGTAGTATTTAAGTAACTTGAAATAAGTTCCTTTTGGAAAAGCCAAATAATGGCATAATTTTTTCTCTTTTATTACCAGTGTTCAAAGTCAGGCTATTCATTGTTTTCTTATTTTAGATCTCTGAATAGCCTGTGCATTCACATAATTCAAAATTCAAAATATGTAAAAGGTATGCTATAAAAATTCTCCGTCTCGGGCTTCCCTGGTGGCGCAGTGGTTGAGAGTCCGCCTGCCGATGCAGGGGACACGTGTTCGTGCCCCGGTCCGGGAAGATCCCACATGCCGCGGAGTGGCTGGGCCCGTGAGCCATGGCCGCTGGGCCTGCGCGTCCGGAGCCTGTGCTCCGCAACGGGAGAGGCCACAGCAGTGAGAGGCCCGCGTACCGCAAAAAAAAAAAAAAAAAATGTCCGTCTTGCCTCTGTCCCCCGCCCAAGGCAACCTCTGTTAGTTTTTTCAGTACCTTTTCAGAGTATTTCATGCCTATATAAGCTAGTTCATGTATATTCTTTTCCCCCATTTTTATACAAATGATTGTATATACTGCACACTGTTCCACATGTCTCTTTTTTACTTTAACAATATACCCTGGAGATCTTTTTATATTCGACCATAAAAAGCCTTCTCATTCCTTTTGTTTGTTCGTTTGTTTTTTGTGGTACGCGGGCCTCTCACTGTTGTGGCCTCTCCCGTTGCGGAGCACAGGCTCCAGACGCATAGGCTCAGTGGCTGCGGCTCACGGGCCCAGGCGCTCCGTGGCATCTTCCCGGACCGGGGCACGAACCCGTGTCCCCTGCATCGGCAGGCGGACTCTTAACCACTGCGCCACCAGGGAAACCCCTCATTCCTTTTTTTAAGCTGCATCATGCACCATGGAAATAACCATAATTAATTTAGCCCACCGTATTGATAAATATTTCAGTTGTTTCCAATGTTCTGCTACTGGGCAGATGAATTCCTTTTAAATGGATAAAAGCAGCAGGGGGCATGAGTTCCCAGTCCTAAGGCATCCATTCCACCCTCAAGGACCTTCTGAGGAGGCCCCCCAGCTCTCCAGTGTCCCCTGGAGACAGTGGCGATTGTACCCAGAGAGCCCCCAGAGCACCTTGTGAGAAATCAGAGACCTCCAGGGGAAAGAGTGCCAGCGTCCTTTCTAAGGAAGAGATAGGAGCTACACCAGGTCCCCCGCACATCCTGCCAACACCCTTGGGAAAACTCAAACAGTTCCTACTCATTTTGCAAATGGCAGCAGGAAAGAGTTACCCTTGCCTTCTAGTGGGCATTTGTTGTCTTTGGATATCCAGGGTATCCTGGGTGGGCAGGAGCTGTCTCTGCTCAGGAAAGGCAGTGTATAAAGGCCTGGCTCCCTCATGTTGAGGAAGGGATGGAGGCCCCTGGGTCTTCTTGACAAGGGTATTTCTTGGCTTCTCTTTCAGGCCATTCAGCAAGGGACCATCCAGTGCAACTTTGCCGGGGTTGCTTTGGGTGATTCCTGGATCTCTCCCATCGGTAAGTAGGGAATTTTCAGACATTTTAAACGTCCCTTTCCCTACCCTTCGGGACTTTGGGCTGTGGTATCTAGATCAAAGAACAAGGCAATGGAATTCTCTGGGTCCTTGAAAAAGTCAGCACAGAAAGTGTTTGCTCCAGGAGTATTCCAAGAAATTCAGGAGTGAGCACTCACAGTGCACCTACCGTGGACTGCTACAGGCTGAACCGAGGTCTCTTATTTGATTTTCACAACAAAAGAATCAAATTTTACAGTTGAAGACATTCTAGAGACGTAGAAAGATGATGGAATTTGCCCTCCGACACACAGAATGAGTTGCCTGGGCAGGATACAAACCCAAGTCTGTTTGTCATCTCGTCCTGTCCACCATCCTTATGCTAACATGAGCATTTGGGGTGAAATTCCCACCTGTTGCTCATTTTGATGGTGAGACAGGGCTACCATCTGGTCCTGTAACTCAGAGGTTCGAAGTTTCATAACCTGAGCATCCTTGTTGGGAGTATAGATAAAAGTTGTTTGGATTGTATACACCCAAGGTGTGGCTTCAGGCATCTGAAATAGTCACTGTGGTAGGGTTAACGCTAGTGAGGATTTCTAAATCTCAGCAATGTTGATGTTTTGAGCGTCATGTGATTCTTTGTTGTGGTGGGGGAGGGGTGTCCCGTGCAGTGAAGGATATTAGCAGCATCTCTACCCGTTAGATGCCAGTATTTCCACCCCAGCTTGGCAACCAACAATATCTCCAGACATATTGCCAAATGTCCCCAGGGGACAAAATCACCCCAGTTAGGAACTACTGCCCTAACCTAACAAAAGGTGACTTTTCACAGACAAAACCAAACGGTAGAGTTAGATTTCAGAAGAGAAGTTACCTCTGAAATGGGGAGGGGAATAAGCTGGAAAGGGACACGAAGGAACTTTTTAGGCTCTCGTTGGGTGGTTGTTACACGAGCGGATGTGTTAATCGAAACTCTTCTAAATGTATGTCTATGGTTTGTGATGATGCCTCAGGTTTTTAAAAATAATAATTTATACAAGGTAATATTTTCCCCTTAAAAGATAGAGATTTGGCTCGTTACAGAGCCATGTCCCTGATGGATTCAAGACATTCTGAAGCTGCTTGGAATGGTTATTTCTTGCCCTCGTTCTTGGCATCTCCAGGGCAGGGGTTAAAGGACAGAACTGAAAGCTCAGTCCGCATTGTGAAAAGGGCTGCTCTTTGTGTTTCCTTCCTGGATGTACTTCCTAGGACGCCAAGATGTTGCAGAAGCCTTGACCTGAGGCGTGAGGGAGTCAGCAGGTTTCCTGACAGGTGTCTCACTCAGAGTGACGGTCCTGGCCTCACACTTCCTTCGAGGGTCTCATCACAGCTGTGTTAATAACACTAAACACTTTTCGTGTGTTAACTTCGCTTAATGCTTGCAACAGCTCCATGGGATGGATGGTATTATTATCCTAGTTTTGGAGGTGATGAAATGGAGACTCAGAGAGGTTAAGCAATCTTCCTGAAGTCACACAGCTAAAGCCAGGATGCACATGAAGGCAGCAGGCAGTGGAATCCATGCACTTAACCATTACCCTGCATTCCCCTGAGACCAGTAAGTTAGCCTCATGGCTTTGCATGTGCTCTTCATCTGGTCCAAAATCTCCCGAATTCACATTGTTGTGACCCACCTCCCCTTTTGAATCTTCCTGCCCAGCTCTTAATCCCTCCTTCCAGGTCCACCTTGATCCCTTCTTCCAGATCCACCTTACGTATCACTCTTCCACCCCAGAAGTACTCTCTTTTTTGAAGAAGTACTATTAATTTTCACAAGCAATTATTAATTGCTCTCTAGGGAGTAGTTGTTTTGTTGGATGCTAGGAAAGATGCACAGACATGCTTCATTCCTTCAAGAAGATCTGCACAGTTCAGTATGGTAGCCGTAGCCACATATGACTATTTATATTAATTAAAATACATAAAATTTTCCATCTTTCATTTGTACTGCCCACAATTTCAAAGTGCCCAATAGCCACATGTGGCTGTTGACTATTGTTCTGGACCACACAGATACAGAACTTTTTGAGAATTCCCTGGCGGTCCAGTGGGTTAGGACTCTGTGCTTCCACTGCAGGGGGCACGGGTTCAGTCCCTGGTCGTGGAACTACGATCCCACAAGCCTCGCGGTGCGGAAGAAAAAGAAAAAGATGTAGAACATTTCCATCATTGCAGAAAGTTCTACTGGACATCAGAGGTCCGCATCAGAGTTCAGCAACTACGGCCTCCAAGTCAATTCTGTCCTGCCACTCTGCTTTAGTAAATAAAGTTTTTACTGGGACACAGTCACATCTATTTATTTACATATCCTCTGACTGTTTGGAGGCTGCCGAAACAGAGTTGAGTAGTTGTAACAGAGATCAGCTGGCCTGCAAAGCCAGAAATATTTATTATTTATCTCTTTCTTTCAGAAAAAGTTTGTCAGTCCCTGGTCTAGATCAAGCAGGGAATGGGATGCATTGGAGAACTGCAGATGATTCTTTATAAGAAACTGAGGGGGGCTTCCCAGGTGGCGCAGTGGTTGAGAGTCCCCCTGCCGATGCAGGGGACACGGGTTTGTGCCCCTGTCCGGGAAGATCCCACATGCTGTGGAGCGGCTGGGCCCGTGAGCCATGGCCGCTGAGCCTGCGCGTCCGGAGCCTGTGCTCTGCAACGGGAGAGGCCACAACAGTGAGAGGCCCGCGTACCGCAAAAAAAAAAAAAAAAGCAACAGAAACTGAGGCACAGGTTTGATGGTTTAGCTGGAGAGGTGAATGACAACTGGGTCCTGTAGGACCTGGTGTGCCTGCATTTCTCAGGGTGTGCTCTGAAGAATACCAGTCCAGTGAAGTGCTATGCAAAGGGCTCCATGGCCAAATAAGTTTCAGAAGTGCCAAATACTGGTCCCACTTCCTCAAGGTTCACAGGTACATTAAAGGCTCTGAGAAGTCCTGCAGTAAAAAATAAAAATATGTTGTCTTTTGCATAACCCCAAAGGTATTTCACCTGCAAGTCATTTTTCCTTGTAATACTTTGGTTAACATTCTTAGAACTGGGGTTATTTGAAACAGACTTTGAGATACTTGGGCTTAGGGGGAACCATTGAAGGCTTTTAAGCAAAGGAGTGACGTGTTCAAATGTGCTCTATAAGTTATGGTCCTTGATGGAAATCAACTATACTTCAGTTTTTTTTTTTTTAATTACAGAAGAAGAAAATCACATAAGCCAAAAAAAAAAGTTGTGGGCCTTGCTACTTTTCTGGCACATCTCTCAATGGCACTAGCCGTACTTAGTGTTATGGTAGTTGTGAACTTGTCCAAAACAAGCACAACTATGCTCTTTGAAGTCAGGTATTGTCTTACTCATGTCTATATCTTATAAAGCTCCTTACTGGCTTTAGGCCCATAGTAAACTCTCAATACATTTTCAGGATTGAAATGAATTGATTGGCAGTTACAGCACAGACACTTGTGAGGTCATTAGTCTTCTTCCTTAATTAGCTCCTTGACGGAAGCTGGTGTCCCCAAATTGGAGGAGCAGGCAGGATGCAGAGCAGAAGTCTGAAGGTGGGGGAAATATTTTAGGCTGTCACAAAGTCTAGAAGCCTGCAAATGAGGGCCTCCACTGCGCACGCACTGCTTGGCTGTGGTGCCATCCCTGGCGACTCGCTGGCTGTGCCACTGTCAGGCCAAATTAATGTAGCATTTAGTCCTGAGTCACCAGAAAGACCCCCACAGCCTCGCCCCACCTTCCAGCCACTGAGACATCAGCCCTGCATGGGCCCTGGTGAGTTAAGGAGCCTTCAGACCCAAAGCCACTGCATTTCTTCTGTCTCTTTCTGCTTTGGAAGGAAAACTAGTTAGGTATTTTGTGGGGAGGACAGAGCCACAACAAACTTATTTTATTATGTGGTTTCCTTTAGATTCAGTGCTCTCCTGGGGACCTTACTTGTACAGCATGGTAAGTAGATGAGTCCCCAACTCTGCACGTTCTGTGGTTAACAGCCCAGCTGACCTCTTCTGGCTCTGTCCGAAGGAAGGACAAAGCTAGCTGGGTTTGCCTGTGTGGTTGACATTGCCCCTTAGGGACTTATCAAATAATCTGTATCAAATCAAAGACCCTAAGCAACAGCCGGCCTTGGGGACAAATTTAAAGAAATATCAGCACGATTATCCCATTTCTCCAGCTATGAGAAATGCACATTTTAAAATTCCCCCCCCCAGCTTTTTATTACAGACATTTTCAAATATGCAGAAAAGTTGGAAGATCATGGGGAACACCCATATACCCATCACTTAGACTCAGTTACCATTTTCCTATATTTCCGTCATCAATAAACACAGCATTTGTAATGCTGTGCTTTCATATGGACGGTCCCCTTTCTCCTTCCTGCCGCTCTTTCTGTTACCCATCCCTAACTGGAGCAATGCCAGATTTGTGTCTCTCACAAAGCGGGCCTTTTAGTTCTTGCTTTGCGTTCCAGTCTCTTCTCGACGACCAAGGTCTGGCAGAGGTGTCTCAGGTTGCAGAACAAGTCCTGGATGCCATAAATAAGAGACTCTACAAAGAGGCCACCGAGCTGTGGGAGAAAGCAGAAATGGTCATTGAACAGGTAAGAGGGGACGCGCTCGGGGCCAGCCTGCTTGGCTTTTCCCCTTGGGTGAAGGGACCTTGGTTGGTGGTGTTAGGATTGGGATCTATCCTGAGACTGTCCACAAGTCGAGAAATGATGTCAAACTAAACGATAAATCTGCCGAGTCTGAGCAAAGACAGGGTCAGAAAGCCACCCAGCCTGCAAGACTTGCCTGCCTCTTGACTGAAGGTATGGCTTCTATAAAAAAGAGTATGTCCCACAGATTTGCCAAACACAGAGGCAAGTGTTTGGATCCTTGCCGAGCAGTGCTTTGGCCCCAGTGAGCCAGGAGGGAAGAATGCACAGGCTGAGGACTTCAGTATGTAGGACACTGTAGCTCGGTTTTCCCTGGTAATTAACACACAGGCCCTTGGTTTCCTCCTGTGGCATCGGAGCTCCACTCGGATGAACTGCTCACTATGCCAGGAGACTGGGCTGACACTGCTGGTCTCTGAGCCTGAAGGTCTACATTTCTTTCTGGTCTGAGCAAATATACAGAGTTAAAGCTGTCCTCGGATAAGGTGGAGAGCCAGGTGCCATTCTGTTTTGCAACTTTGATAATGAATAAATAAAACAAACAGCCAAATATATTTCTTCTGCATTTCAGAACACAGACGGGGTGAACTTCTATAACATCTTAACTAAGACGTCTCCCACGTCTACCATGAAATCGAGTCTAGAATTCACCCAGAGCCACATAGGTGAGTGGACCTTGAAGTTGCTAGACCCTGTCTCAGCCTCCGTGTGAGAAGAAACCAATTTTTTAAAAAGCTTTATTGATATATAATTTACATACCATAAAACTCACCCATTTTAAGTGTGTAATTCCATGGTTTTTAGTTTATGTACAGAGTTGTGCACTCATCACCACAATCGAGTTTTAGCACATTTCCATCACCCCAGAAAGATCCCACATGTCTGTCTGCAATCAATTTCTGTTCCCACTCCCAGCCCCAGGCAACCACTAATCTGCTTTCAGTCTCTGTACATTTGCCATTTCAGGACATTTCACATAGATGGAGTCATGCACTAGGTAGTCTTTTGCATCCGGCTTCTTGCACTTAGACGGTGTTTTGAAGTTTGGAAACCAGCTTTTGCACATTGAATTACGATGTCAGTTCTCCTAAAGGCTGGATTGAGTTGTCTTCCCTGCGGATGCTGAATGCCTGGTATCCTCCCGCCATGTACAAGCTGCAGGAGGCCTCTAGATTCCACTCAGCTGACTGCCTTTGGCCGTGCTGGATAATCTCAGTGGCCCCAGAGTACATAAAATGCAGCAATCGAAACCAATAAAGCATCTCCACTTTGAACATGTTCCTGACTCCCCCCACCCCCCCACCATCTGGGGGGAGTCAGGGGGACACCTTTCTTCTTCCAGGTGCAGGCCTCCCTCTTACACACAGCATCCCCGGCAGCTTAGAAAAGAGGTTCTCTTGGTCTTATTTCCAGTCTTTTGACTCACCGTGTACCAGTTTGTTTTAGTTCACCTTTTCCAGCGCCACGTGAGACACTTACAGCAGGATGCCTTAAGTCAGCTCATGAATGGTCCCATCAGAAAGAAACTCAAAATTATTCCTGAAGATTGCTCCTGGGGAGGTAACTTGTGTGACCAATTAAAGCGTCTTTTGTAGAGCTGGTGGGGGGGGGTGAAAAAGGTGGAAATTCAAAGGCCTTAATTTGTTGAATGGGCTTTGGTGGTGGCGATAGTGTGTTGCAGGTAGAACAGTATCGACATTGATAGATGAGCAAACATAGAAAGACAGTAAATAACATGCCAAAATTGGTTCAGAATCGGGGGTTGGTAAGGGAAGTGGCTGGGGAGAGAAATGAAGCGACTTTTTATAAGTGGAAGCCAGGAGTGAGTACGTGGGAATCATCACACCCTCCTCTTTACTTTTGTATCAGTGTGAGGTTTTCCATAATAAAAAATTGAGATTAAAAAAGCCATGCCCAGGGCTTCCCTGGTGGCGCAGTGGTTGAGAGTCCGCCTGCCGATGCAGGGGACACGGGTTCGTGCCCCGGTCCGGGAAGATCCCACATGCCGCGGAGCGGCTGGGCCCGTGAGCCATGGCCGCTGAGCCTGTGCATCCGGAGCCTGTGCTCCGCAGCGGGAGAGGCCACAACAGTGAGAGGCCCGCGTACCGCAAAAAAAAAAAAAAAAAAAAAGCCATGCCCAAGGCCACAGTTGGTTGTGGGTGAGACTTCCAGACAAAGGTCCTTTCAGACAGGGTTTGAGAAGCTCTCTCGGGCTGGCTTCTGCAGGTGTCCTGATGTGGATGTGGTCTGGCTTCTATTGCATTCTGGTCTGAAGGTCATAGTGGGGAAATACTGGGGTCCTCAGGGACCCCAGTAAGTTCCTCCTCAGTCTTATAGGGAAGCCGTGAGTAAGTGGGACTCCCAGACTCCTGGAGGGGAACCACTCAAGCTGAGGAGGGTTTTGTTCATGTCTAAGAGACCCCAAAGCTATGCCTCTGTTAGGGCAGAACGTTGACAGCGGCGGAGAGGCTGGGACTTGGCTCTGGCCCTGGCTTCTTCAGGGGACACGGCCATCCTCCCAACATTGCAGTCAACAGAGGACTCGTCCTAGACCTAGTGTCTTCATTTCCCCCTCATCCCTTAGAGTTTTCTAGTGATGAGGGAAAAGTTAGCTCAAACAAAAGAATGTGGTGTCAGAGCCTAAAGGGGTACAGACACCCATGGGAGGTTGGATGCTGAGAAGGAGGAGATGTGAGCACCCCCAGGAGGCCAGGTGAAGGTCAGGCTCACAAGAGCACATCTTTTCAGCTCAACCCCCTCATCTTGCCTTCATGACAGTGTTGTCCAGCCCCAGCTTCTCTCGTTATAGGGACCCCCACCGCTGCCCAATGTGTCTGGTTGGGCGAGCCAACTACACTTTTGCAGATGAAAACTGATAAGAGCAAACTCTCCCTGGCTCGGGTGTGCCTGTGTATGGGTCTGGAAAGGACAGACTGTCCTTTCCGGGTACCCTCAGTGTCCCAAGTCCAGTTTGTAGTTAAGGCCTACATACTTCGGAGTCAGCCAGGTCTGCGTTCCGGTCCCAGCTTGCCACTGGCTGTTTCGCCCGGGGCGTGTTGCTCAGCCTCTCTGAGCCTTATGTTCTTTAGCCATTGCACAGGCTAAAGAACCTAACCTCGCAGGGTTGGTGAAGGAAGGAGGCAATGGGATGTTGCTTGCAGAGTGCTTACTTAGCACAGTGACTGGCAACTAAAAATCAATGATGGCTGCTGCCATCGTTCAGTACGATGACAGTGATGGTCAGGGATCCAGCAAGAAGGCTGTGTGGACCGCCTCCTCTCTTGCCTGGGGCTAGTCATCCATGTGACTTTACCAAGGGCCAGCTCCCAATTGGTTTAGGACTGATTTGTTGATTCCTAAGGTAGCCCTACTGGTTCAGAGCTTAAAACTTGGCCCTGAAAAAGCAAAAACAAAGCAAAACAAAAAAACCTTGTCTCTGGTGTGATGCAGCAAAGGAGGAGAACTAACGCTGGCCCCAAATCGGTTTGTCCCCTGAGAGGACCAGCGCAATGGTATTTTCTTTTTTTTTTAATTTTATTTATTTTTTTGGCTGCATTGGGTCTTCGTTGCTACGCGCGGGCTTTCTGTAGTTGTGGAGAGTGGAGGCTAATCTTTGTTGCGGTGCGCGGGCTTCTCATTGTGGTGACTTCTCTTGTTGTGGAGCACGGGCTCTAGGCACGCGGGCTTCAGTTCTTGCGGCATGTGGGCTCAGTAATTGTGGCGCGTGGGCTTAGTTGATCCGCGGCGTGTGTGATCTTCCCGAACCAGGGATTGAACCCGTGTCCCCTGTGTTGGCAGGCGGATTCTTAACCACTGCGCCACCGGGGAAGTCCCTCAAAAGGTATTTTCTAAACCTCCCTGTTTCCTTGGGTGTTAGCTTTCTCTGGGTTTCCATCCCTCATGACAGATGGCATCTGCTGTCATCACAAGCACCTGGATGACCAGACATGTGTGCTGTTTGGGATCCCCTTCTACACGGCCAGCTCGGGACACAGATTTCTGGGCCAGCTGGTCCCTGTTGGTGAAGCAGCTGTGTATTCGGTCTTTGTTAGGTGCTGCATGGTGGTCACTTTTGGGTGCTGGGTGCTCTGGGCTGAAAGGTGCCTCTTGTTCTGGCAGGTTCCAAGCTGCTACCTCTTTCTCCTTCCCCTTGTACAGGCCAGGCTGCCAGCGTCTTCCTGAACATGGAGGGGGACTTCATGAAACCCGTCATCAGCATTGTGGACGAGCTGCTGGAAGCCGGGGTCAACGTGACCGTGTATAATGGGCAGCTTGACCTCATCGTGGACACCATGGGTAGGAACCACTCGGGGCCCATGGTGGCAGTGTCGTGGGTTGAGCTGGAAGGGAACTAGCCTCTTGGGGGACTGTTGACATTGAAATGGCAGGAGGAAGGCCATTTCCTGTTACATGCATCCACCCCTGACCTTGACTCTTTGAAGAGGGTAGGGCTGCCCGAGGTTGTGACCCCTCAGAGAAGCCTGGCCTGTCCAGCTTTTGAGGCCTTAGGTATGATTACAGAAAAGGATAATACCCACGCCCACCTCGAAATTTAAAAAGAAGACACTTCCCTAGCCACCGGACAGAGGCACCATTTAACTGAGGGAAAGCCTCATTTTTGTGCAGCGTCACAGGGGATGGTAAAGCACTGCAGCGTGAATCAAGACAGCCCTGCTGACCCTGTAAAGATGAGGACCCAGGGGAAATGGCCTTGGTGGGGTCCCTCCCGCGTTGGCTGCCACCTGTGCCCACCTCTGGTTTCAGGGAGGGCCAGGGAGAAGCTCAGGCAGGTTCTCAGAACTGGCAGATAAATCGAGGCACATGGTCTGGAGGGTATGAGCGTTCCTCAAAGTCAGCGGGATTGAATATTTTTGCGACTTGGGAGCCAAGGGTACTGAGGACGATTTGAAAAGGTTCTGTGTTTCTTCCACGACCTCCCCGATGTGATCCAGCATCTCCTTACCCTGAGGCTTCTCCGTCCTCCTGACGGTGCTGTCCACCTCCAGAGGTCCCCGATTTCCTTCCTACAGAGCGTAGGGCAGTGGGAGGGTCAGGGGCAAAAAGTAGTCACAGCTGTTAGGTTTCTCCCGGGCAGCCTGGCTGTGGCTGGGACAACCAGTGCTACAAATGCAGAGTCCCAGGCCATGCCCAGACCTACTGCATTGCAATGTGCATTTTAACAAGATCCCAAAGTGAGTTTTATGTACATCCCAGCTTGCAGATTCCATGCCGAATCATGGGACCCAGATTTTGGGTTCTCCTCCACTCAGCTCTTAATGCTGGGCCCTTCTTTATCCCCCTCACCAGGTCAGGAGGCCTGGGTGCGAAAACTGGAGTGGGCAGAACTGCCCAAATTCAGTCAGCTGAAGTGGAAGCCCCTGTACAGTGACCCTAAGACTTCAGAAACGTCTGCCTTTGTCAAGTCCCACAAGAACCTGGCTTTCTACTGGATTCTCAGAGCTGGACACATGGTGAGAGAGGGTCAGCGTTTGTTCCAGATTTGCCACTCGAGTTGGGGGTGGAAGAGCCACACGCACTGGTCTCATAAGTGCATTGGGTTTGGGGGTGTTTTGGGGTTGCTAACGAAACTCTATTTGTGAGTAAATCCTCCTGAGAGACTTACGCTGGGTTCTCTATCCTCTGCTCTTTAGATTAAATGAGTTGAATGTTACTTTCCTCTGGACAGTTTGTCCTGAAGGAACAACTTGTCCCGAGGGAGGGAGGGAGGGAGGGAGAAATTGTCTTTCCCTGACATTTTCAGGGAGTGAAATCAGAGCTCGGTGGTCTGTAAGGCTGAGCACAGTGCAGAGAACAAGTGTTTGTGAGGAGCGGTGGCTCTGGAACTTCAATTCAGAAGTGGCTTCACCTGCAACGATGGGCACTGAGGCTGCAGCACTCTTGCACTTGCCTAGCGAACACGGTGTTTTCCCTTAGGCTGTAGGTGGACTGAGTAGCTTTCCCCGGGCTGAGGGAGATGATGGAGGGATGGATCCACTATGTAAGCACACGCACACACGTGCACACACAGACTACCTGCAAAGGAGCCAAAGACGGGAATGCCCAGGAAGCAGAGGGGCCCAGGTGTTTCCCTCACGGTTATGCTTTGGTCCAGCCGTTTAAATGCAGGCTCTCCTTTCGTCCCAGATGGCAGTTTGCTGGAGGAGATCTGTGGGAGAGATGGTAAGGCTTGGCGCCATAGCGCTAAGACAGAATCTCCACAGAGAAGGGGCTGAGGGACAGCTATCTGGCTAGAAAGGAGGGCCTAAGGAACTGGCCTTAAAGCTTCATTTGCACAGTGAGCACATCATAGATCATTCACTTGGACCGCCAAGGAAATGCTGAGGGACTTGAGGGTTACCAACAGTGGTTCTCAACTGGGGTCAGTTTTGCCCCAAGGGGACTTCAGGGATGTCTGGAGACATTTGGGGTTGTCACAGCTTGGGGAAGGTTGCTACTGGTATGTGGTGGGCAGAGGCCATGGATCCTTGTAAACATCCTGCCGCACACAGGCCAGCCCCCCACCACAGAGAGTTGTGCTGCGTGAAACGTTAGTTGTGTCAAGGTTGAGAAACCCTGACCTAGAGGAAAGTGGGAGCTTGAGTATATGGTATACCTGTTCTCACAATATTTATTAGGTATCTTGACCATGAATAACTTATCCTCAACCTCTCTGACCCTTAGTCTTCTATATTTTTTTATATATAAATTTATTTATTTTATTTATTTATTTTTGGCTGTGTTGGGTCTTTACTGCTGCACGTGGACTTTCTCTAGTTGTGGTGGGGGGGGCTACTCTTCGTTGCTGTGGGCAGGCTTCTCACTGCAGTGGCTTCTCTTGTTGTGGAGCACAGGCTCTAGGCGCTCGGGCTTCAGTAGTTGTGGCACGTGCGCTCAGTAGTTGTGGCTCATGGGATCTAGAGCGCAGGCTCAGTAGTTGTGACGCATGGGCTTAGTTGCTCCGCGGCATGTGGGATCTTCCCAAACCAGAGATCGAACCCATGTCCCTTGCATGGGCAGGCAGACTCTCAACCACTGCACCACCAGGAAAACCCTTCCCTTAGTCTTCTCTTAAGAACCTCCCAGAGAGAGACGGGAACATAGCAGAAGAGTAGGACGTGGAGATCACCTTCCTCCCCACAGATACATCAGAAATACATCTACACGTGGAATAACTCCTACGGAACACCCACTGAACGCTGGCAGAAGACCTCAGACCTCCCAAAAGGCAAGAAACTCCCCACGTACCTGGGTAGGGCAAAAGAAAAAAAGAAAGAACAGAGACAAAAGAATAGGGATGGGACCTGCACCAGTGGGAGGGAGCTGTGAAGGAGGAAAGGTTTCCAGACACTAGAAGCCCCTTCGCAGGCAAAGACTGCGGGTGGCGGAGGGGGAAAGAAGCTTCAGAGCCACGGAGAACGCAGCAACAGGGGTGCGGAGGGCAAAGCGGAGAGATTCCCGCACAGAGGATCGGTGCCGACCAGCACTCACCAGCCCGAGAGACTTGTCTGCTCACCTGCCGGGGCGGGCTGGGGCTGGTAGCTGAGGCTCGGGCTTCGGAGGTCACATCCCAGGGAGAGGACTGGGGTTGGTGGCATGAACACAGCCTGAAGGGGTTAGTGCGCCATGGCTAGCTGGGAGGGAGTCTGGGAAAAGTCTGGAGCTGCCGAAGAGACGAGACATTTTCTTGCCTCTTTGTTTCCTGGTGTGTGAGGAGAGGGGATTAAGAGCACTGCTTAAAGGAGCTACGGAGACGGACGCGTGCTGCGGCTAACAGCAAGGACCCCAGACACGGGCATGAGATGCTAAGGCTGCTGCTGCAGCAACCAAGAAGCCTGTGTGCAAGCACAGGTCACTCTCCACACCTCCCCTCCCAGGAGCCTGTGCAGCCCACCACTGCCAGGGTCCTGGGATCCAGGGACAACTTACCCGGGAGAACACACAGCGCGCCTTGGGCTGCTGCAACGTCACGCTGGCCTCTGCTGCCGTGGACTCACCCTGCATCCGTACCCCTCCCTCCCCCCAGCCTGAGTGAGCCAGAACCCGCGGATCAGCTGCTCCTTTAACCCTATCCTGTCTGAGCAAAGAACTGACGCCCTCAGGCGACCTACATGCATAGGCAGGGCCAAATCCAAACCTGAACCCCGGGAGCTGTGTGAACAAAGAAGAGAGAGGGAAATTTCTCCCAGCAGCCTCAGAAGCAGCGGATTAAAGCTCCACAGTCAACTTGATGTACCCTCCATCTGTGAAATACCTGAATAGACAACAAACCATCCCAAATTGAGAAGGTGGACTTTGGGAGCAAGATAGAGTATTTTTTTCTCCTTTTCCTCTTTTTGTAAGTGTGTATGTGTATGCTTCTGTGTGACGTTTTGTCTGTATACCTTTGCTTTCACCATTTGTCCTAGGGTTCTGTCCGTCTGTTTTTTGTTTTGTTTTGTTTTACTTTTCAAAATTTTTTTCTTAATAATTATTTTATTTTACCTTACTTTATTTTATCTCCTTCCTTCCTTCCTTCCTTCCTTTTTTTTCTACCTTTTATTCTGAGCCACGTGGAGGACAGTCTCTTGGTGCTCCAGCCAGGCGTCAGGGCTGTGCCACTGAGGTGAGAGAGCCAAGTTCAGGACACTGGTCCACAATAGACCTCCCAGCTCCACATAATATCAAACAGCGAAAATCTCCCAGAAATCTCCATCTCAATGCCAAGACCCAGCTTCACTCAATGACCAGCAAGCTACAGTGCTGGACACCATATGCCAAACAACTAGCAAGACAGGAACACAGCCCCACCCATTAGCAGAGAGGCTGCCTAAAATCATAATAAGGCCACAGACACCACAAAACACAACACCAGACGTGGACCTGCCCACCAGAAAGACAAGATCCAGCCTCATCCACCAGAACACAGGCACTAGTCCCCTCCACTAGGAAACCTACACAACCCACTGAACCAACGATAGCCACTGGGGACAGACACCAAAAACAACGGGAACTACGAACCTGCAGCCTGCGAAAGGGAGACCCCAAACACAGTAAGATAAGCAAAATGAAAAGACAGAAAAACACACAGCAGATGAAGGAGCAAGGTAAAAACCCACCAGACCTAACAAATGAAGAGGAAATAGGCAGTCTGCCTGAAAAAGAATTCAGAATAATGATAGTAAAGATGATCCAAAATCTTGGAAATGGAATAGAGGAAATGCAAGAAACATTTACCAAGGACCTAGAAGAACTAAAGAGGAAACAAACAATGATGAACAACACAATAAATGAAATTAAACATACTCTAGAAGGGATCAATAGCAGAATAACTGAGGCAGAAGAACGGATAAGTGACCTGGAAGATAAAATAGTGGAAATAACTACCGCAGGGCAGAATAAAGAAAAAAGAGTGAAAAGAACTGAGGACAGTCTCAGAGACCTGGGACAACATTAAATGCACCAACATTCGAACTATAGGGGTCCCAGAAGAAGAACAGAAAAAGAAAAGGATTGAGAAAATATTTGAAGAGATTATAGTTGAAAACTTCCCTAATATGGGAAAGGAAATAGTTAATCAAGTCCAGGAAGCACAGAGTCCCATACAGGATAAATCCAAGGAGAAACACACCAAGACCCATATTAATCAAGCTATCAAAAATTAAATACAAAGAAAACATATTAAAAGCAGCAAGGGAAAAACAACACACAAGGGAATCCCCATAAGGTTAACAGCTGATCTTTCAGTAGAAACTCTGCAAGCCAGAAGGGAGTGGCAGGACATATTTAAAGTGAAGAAGGAGAAAAACCTACAAGCAAGATTACTCTACCCAGCAAGGATCTCATTCAGATTTGATGGAGAAATTAAAACCTTTACAGACAAGCAGAAGCTGAGAGAGCTCAGCACCACCAAACCAGCTTTACAAAAAATGCTAAAGGAACTTCTCTAGGCAAGACACACAAGAGAAGGAAAAGATCTATAATAAAATACCCAAAACAATTAAGAAAATGGGAATAGGAAAATACATATCGATAATTACCTTAAATGTAAATGGATTAAATGCTCCCAGCAAAAGACACAGACTGGCTGAATGGATACAAAAACAAGACCCGTGTATATGCTGTCTACAAGAGACCCACTTCAGACCTAGGCACACATACAGACTGAAAGTGAGGGGATGGAAAAAGATATTCCATGCAAATGGAAATCAGAAGAAATCTGGAGTAGCAATTCTCATATCAGACAAAATAGACTTTAAAATAAAGACTATTACAAGAGACAAAGAAGGACACTACATAATGATCAAGGGATCAATCCAAGAAAAGATATAACAATTGTAAATATTTATGCACCCAACATAGGATCACCTCAATACATAAGGCAAATACTAACAGCCATAAAAGGGGAAATAACAGTAACACAATCATAGCAGGGGACTTTCAACACCCCACTTTCACCAATAGACAGATCACGCAAAATGAAAATAAATAAGGAAACACAAGCCTTAAATGATACATTAAACAAGATGGACTTAATTGATATTTACAGGACATTCCATCCAAAAACAACAGAATACACATTTTTCTCAAGCGCTCATGGAACATTCTGCAGGATAGATCATATCTTCGGTCACAAATCTAGCCTTGGTAAATTTAAGAAAATTGAAATCGTATCAAGTATCTTTCCGACCACAATGATACAAGGCTAGATGTCAATTACAGGAAAAGATCTGTTAAAAAATACAAACACATGAAGGCTAAACAATACACTACTTAATGACGAAGTGATCACTGAATAAATCAAAGGAAATCAAAAAATACCTGGAAACAAATGACAATGGATACACGACGACCCAAAACCTATGGGATGCAACAAAAGCAGTTCTAGGAGGGAAGTTTATAGCAATACAATCCTACCTTAAGAAACAGGAAAGGGCTTCCCTGGTGGCACAGTGGTTGAGAGTCCGCCTGCCGATGCAGGAGACACGGGTTCGTGCCCCCGTCTGGGAAGATCCCACATGCCGCGGAGTGGCTAGGCCCATGAGCCTGCGCGTCCAGAGCCTGTGCTCCGCAGTGGGAGAGGCCACAACAGTGAGAAGCCCACATACCACAAAAAAAAGATACAGGAAACATCTCAAATAAACAACCTAAACTTGCACCTAAGGCGATTAGAGAAAGAAGAACAAAAAAAAAACCAAATTTAGCAGAAGGAAAGAAGTTATAAAGATCAGATCAGGAATAAATGAAAAAGAAATGAAGGAAATGATAGCAAACATCAGTAAAACTAAAAGCTTGTTCTTTGAGAAGATAAACAAAATTGATAAACCATTAGCCAGACTCATCGAGAAAAAAAGGGAGAAGACTCAAATCAATAGAATTATAAATGAAAAGGGAGAAGTAACAACTGACACTGCAGAAATACAAAAGATCATGAGAGATTACTACAAGCAACGCTATACCAATAAAATGGACAACCTGGAAGAAATGGACAAATTCTTAGAAATGCACAACCTGCCAAGACTGAACCAGGAAGAAATAGAAAATATGAACAGACCAATCACAGGCACTGAAATTGAAACTGTGATTAAAAATCTTCCAACAAACAAAAGCCCAGGACCAGATGGCTTCACTTGCGAATTCTGTCAAACACTTAGAGAAGAGCTAACACCTATCCTTCTCAAACTCGTCCAAAATATAGTAGAGGGAGGAACACTCCCAAACTCATTCTACAGGGCCACCATCACCCTGATACCAAAACCAGGCAAAGATGTCACAAAGAAAGAAAACTACAGACCAATACCACTGATGAACATAGATGCAAAAATCCTCAACAAAATGCTAGCGAACAGAAGGCAACAGCACATTAAAAGGATCATACACCATGATCAAATGGGGTTTATTCCAGGAATGCAAGGATTCTTCAATATATGCAAATCAATCAACGTGACACACCATATTAACAAACTGAAGGAGAAAAACCATATGATCCTCTCAATAGATACAGAGAAAACTTTCAACAAAATTCAACACCCATTTATGATAAAAACCCTGCAGAAAGTAGGCATAGAGGGAACTTTCCTCAACATAATAAAGGCCGTATATGACAAGCCCACAGGTAACATCGTCCTCAGTGGTGAAAAACTGAAAGCATTCCCACTAAGATCAGGAACAAGACAAGGTTGCCCACTCTCGCCACTCTTATTCAACATAGTTTTGGAAGTTTTAGCCACAGCGATCAGAGAAGAAAAATAAAAGGAATCCAAATCAGAAAAGAAGAAGTCAAACTGTTACTATTTGCAGATGACATGATACTATACATAGAGAATCCTAAAGATGCTACCAGAAAACTATTAGAGGTAATCAATGAATCTGGTAAAGTAACAGGATACAAAATTAATGCACAGAAATCTCTGGCATTCTTGTACACTAGTGATGAAAAATCTGAAAGTGAAATTAAGAAGACACTCCCATTTACCATTGCAACAAAAAGAATAAAATATCTAGGAAAAAACCTACCTAAGGAGACGAAAGACCTGTATACAGAAAATTATAAGACACTGATGAAAGAAATTAAGGATGATACAAATAGATCGAGAGATATAACATGTTCTTGGATTGGAAGAATCAACATTGTGAAAATGACTATTACCCAAAGCAATCTACGGATTCAATGCAATCCCTATCAAACTACCACAGGTATTTTTCACAGAACTAGAACAAAAAATTTCACAAGTTGTATGGAAACACAAAAGACCCCAAATAGCCAAAGCAATCTTGAGAACAAAAAACGGAGCTGGAGGAATCAGGCTTCCGGACTTCAGGCTATACTACAAAGATACAGTAATCAAGACAGTATGGTACTGGCACAAAAACAGAAATATACATGAATGGAACAGGATAGAAAGCCCAGAGATAAACCCATGCACATATGGTCACCTTATCTTTGATAAAGGAGGCAAGTGTATACAGTGGAGGAAAGAGAGCCTCTTCAATAAGTGGTGCTGGGAAAACTGGACAGCTACATGTAAATGTATGAGATTAGAACACTCCCTAACACCATACACAAAAATAAGCTCAAAATGGATTAAAGACCTAAATGTAAGGCCAGACACTATCAAACTCTTAAGAGGGAAATATAGGCAGAACACTACATGACATAAATCACAGCAAGATCCTTTTTGATCCACCTCCTAGAGAAATGGAAATAAAACCAAAAATAAACAAATGGGACCTAATGAAACTTAAAAGCTTTTGCACAGCAAAGGAAACCATAAACAAGACCAAAAGACAGCCCTCAGAATGGGAAAAAAATTTGCAAATGAAGCAACTGACAGGATTAATCTCCAAAATTTACAAGCAGCTCACGCAGCTCAATAACCAAAAAGCAAACAACCCAATCCAAAAATGGGCAGAATACCTAAATAGACATTTCTCCAAAGAAGATATACAGGTTGCCAACAAACACATGAAAGAATGCTCAACATCATTAATCATTAGAGAAATGCAAATCAAAACTAAAATGAGGTATCACCTCACACCAGTCAGAATGGCCATCATCAAAAAATCCAGAAACAATAAATGCTGGAGAGGGTGTGGAGAAAAGGGAACCCTCTTGCACTGTTGATGGGAATGTAAATTGATACAGTCACTATGGAGAACAGTATGGAGCTTCCTTAAAAACTAAAAATAGAACTACCGTACGACCCAGCAATCCCACTACTGGGCATATACCCTGAGAGAACCATAATTCAAAAAGAGTCATGTACCAAAATGTTCATTGCAGCTCTATTTACAATAGCCCGGAGATGGAAACAACCTAAGTGTCCATCATCGGATGAATGGATAAAGAAGATGTGGCACATATATACAATGGAATATTACTCAGCCATAAAAAGAAACGAAATTGAGTTATTTGTAGTGAGGTGGATGGACCTAGAGTCTGTCATACAGAGTGAAGTAAGTCAGAAAGAGAAAAACAAATACTGTATGCTCACACATATATATGGAATGTAAAAAAACAAACCAAAAAAATGGTCATGAAGAACCTAGGGGCAAGACAGGAATAAAGACACAGACCTTTTAGAGAATGGGCTTGAGGATATGGGGAGGAGGAGGGTTAAGCTGTGACAAAGTGAGAGAGTGGCATGGACATATATACACTACCAAACGTAACATAGATAGCTAGTGGGAAGTAGCGACATAGCACAGGGAGATCATCTAGGTGGTTAGTGACCACCTAGAGGGGTGGGATATGGAGGGTGGTAGGGAGGGAGACGCAAGAGGGAAGAGATAGGAACATATGTATATGTATACCTGATTCACTTTGTTATAAAGCAGAAACTAACACACCATTGTAAAGTATTATACTCCAATAAAGATGTTAAAAAGAAAAATACAGTCAATCATTAGGATGCTTGAAACAGGAAGGGAAGTGACCAAAACATCTCATGTAGCTCAGAGTCTCTCTGATTATGTCACGGTGAGTAGTTAAAACGAGTGCAAAACTTGAAGCAAAGCTGCCTGTTATTCTTTAAAAAAAGAACAAGTATCCCGAACTTAATGACCTTTTCTCTAATGACAAGTGGCTGTCTAGCATGTATTTTACTCTTTGGTTCCTTTATTCACTGAGCAAACATTTTAGTGTCTCATAACTACTCATCTCTGTGCCAGGTACTGGGAGTACACAGATGGATGATACACCATCTCTGTCCTCTGGGAGCTCATGGACCAGAACGGCAGACAGGCAAAGAGACTCTAGTAACGTCGGGTTAGACATCCCACGATGGGGCTTGGCCCTGGGAATGGGGCCCAGCCCAGGCTTGGGGGTCAAAGACGAGGCCCTAAGGATGGGCAGGAGTTAGCTGGGTAAAGAGGAGAAGGTGTGGGGTCAAAGAGAGCAGTGCATGCAAGGCCAGAGGCGCCTTCAGGCAACTGCGGCCTCGGAGGGTTGTCTCCGCATCACTGAGGAGACATGAGGCTGGAGAGGGAGACTTTGCATGCCTTGGTAAGGAGCTTAGACCTACCCTGAAAGCAGTGATGTGCCACTGGGGGGTTTTAAGCAAAGGAGTAAAATTACCAGATTTGTCTAAGAAATAACATTCTAGCAGTAGAGGGCATGGGACAAGACTGGAGCAGAGAGCTGATCTAAGATGCTTTTATGATAATCCTGGCGGGGGTGACATACAGAGGAATTTGATGTTAGAAGGGAGAATAAGCAGGACTTGGTAACTGTTTTTCGACAGACCAGCCGAGTGGGCTATCCATAGGCAATTGACTATATAAACTGTGTATTTGTGGGTCTGGAGTTAAATGTTTGTCCTTAGAGATAGAGATGTGGGAGTCAAATATGGAAAAGGCCAGGGTCAGGGCCCTGGAAACACCAGTATTTAAGAGGCAGGAGGAAAAAGAAGGACCCTCAAATGAGACTTGAGTAAAGAACAGCTAGAAAAGTAGGAGGGAGACCCAGGGCATCCCCAAAGCAGAGAGGGGCCAGTGGTGTCGAATGCTGCCAAGAACTCAGATAAAGGACTGAGGCGTAAGCAGTGATTTGGGTGCACCAACGTTGGTGGTAATTGTGGCAAAAGCATGTTTAGTGAGTCGGCAGGCTCAGAAGCCAGCACGGAAAGGACAGAGTGAATGAATGAGCAGTGAAGATGGAAGACAACTTCCTTTAAGAAACCAGAAGGAAGTAGTAGCCCACCCTTTTAATAAACTTGATCCAAAGAGACAGTGGACAAGGCAGCAGGACACAGGGTTAAAAAGGCATTTTGTCATGGCTCTGAGTACCTTTGGTGTTGACTGGGAAAAGGCAGTAGGAGGTCTTAGAGCAGAACACTGTTCCAAGAAAGGGTCTCTGCGGAGTCAGAGAGGAGGGGGAGGCAGGAGGAACCAGCTGTGGGCTATCGCTGGTGTGAGGAGTTCAGGCCCGTTTCCTGTTGGTTTGTCACCCATAGAACAAGGCATCAGTTGGGGCAGCCTTAAAATAGCTGTTGGAGACTGTTATTAAATCATCCCCCAACCACTTCCTCTTTAGTTGATTAAGTGTCATTTTGGCATACCCCACCGTGCCTATGCCTCCTGGGGACCAAGCCTGGCAGGAGAGTCGGCAGGGGTGTGAGAGAATCGTGGAGCCGCAGAATTTCAGAACTTGGAGCCATCTACTCTACCGCCATCCTTGTGGAGGACAGACTGAGGCCTCTGCCCCTCCCCCTTTTGATGGTGTGTGGGAAGGAGTTTTTTTACAAGGATTATTTGGAAAATCTTACAGGAAAACAGAAAGTTGAATAACTGTAAAAGCGGGGGTACCCCGAACAAAGGGTCTTGTTGGTTTACAGATTTGCTGTTAGTTTCCCTTCCACTCTGGGACCCTTCCTACACATAGAATCCTTTAAAATGTTTACAGTCTTCCCTCTTCCTTGAACAGGCTGGATCCTAGTAACATAAGCACAGCCCTTATAAAGAAATCAACAGGGACTTCCCTGGTGGTCCAGGGGTTAAGACTCCACGCTTCCATGGCAGGGGGTGAGGGTTCCATCCCTGGTTGGGGAACTAAGATCCTGCATGCAGTGTGGCCAAAAAAACAAAAGAAGAAAGAAAGAAATCAGCAGATCAGCCCCAATGGAATAGGAGATTCCTTCCTAAATGCTGGCTTCTCTAGACCCCTGCAGCCCAGCAGGTGGGGGCCCAGACGTAGGGTCGTTTCACAGAAGGGATGCTCTTTTTTTTTTTTTTTAAGCAGAGGCCTTCTTAGAAGCCCATATGATTTAGATTGATTTATTTATTTTTATTTATGACTGTGTTGGGTCTTCGTTTCAGTGCGAGGGCTTCCTCTAGTTGTGGCAAGCGGGGGCCACTCTTCATCGCGGTGCGCGGGCCTCTCACTATCGCGGCCTCTCTTGTTGCGGAGCACAGGCTCCAGACGCGCAGGCTCAGTAATTGTGGCTCACGGGCCCAGTTGCTCCGCGGCATGTGGGAGCAAATTCCCAGACCAGGGCTCGAACCCGTGTCCCCTGCATTGGCAGGCAGATTGTCAACCACTGCGCCACCAGGGAAGCCCTAGAAGGGACGCTCTTTTAAGGAGTGGCACCCAAGTGCAGCTGTCCTCCCAGGTTGCTGTCACAGAGCTGGCCCCCTTCCTGGGAGCAGGGTCTCGGGATGCCGGCCCTGACCCCAGCTCCAGGCATAGAACCAGGAGTGCTAACGCAGACACTGCTTGCTTCCAGGTTCCTTCCGACCAAGGGGACATGGCTCTGCAGATGATGAGGCTGGTGACGCAGCAGGAATAGGATGGCCTGGGCTGGAGGTGAGCTGCTTGGCCTTGGGCCACGGAAGCCGAAGCAAGCACCCTGAAGGTGTAGGAACCACTCTTCTCCCTTTGAATCTGACTCGGGGAGAACCTCACTTGGGCTGTGATTGTGAAGGGTCCCATCAGCTTCGACAGAGAACAAAATCAGTGCCTCTGTGACAACTTGGAAATCATTTCTGCTTCTGAAAACTAAGTTTTAAAAAACTAGATTTGGGGCTTCCCTGGTGGCGCAGTGGCTGAGAGTCCGCCTGCCGATGCAGGGGACACGGGTTCGTGCCCCGGTCCGGGAAGATCCCACATGCCGCGGAGCGGCTGGGCCCGTGAGCCATGGCCGCTGAGCCTGCGCATCCGGAGCCTGTGCTCCGCAACGGGAGAGGCCACAACGGTGAGAGGCCCGCGTACCGCAAAAAATAAATAATTAAAAATTGGATTTGTTTTCATCAAAATAAAGGGTTGAAATAGATTAACATTTTCTTATTACAAAAGCAAATTATGCGATTTATAGAAAAAGCAGGAAATACAGGCAAACAAAGAACAAAATGAACACTCATATGCTCCCTTCCCACGGATAAGCACTGTTACCACTTAAGGGTTTATTCTTGCAAATCTTTTTTTGCTGTGTATACATATATATTTTACACAAAAAACGCAATCATTGCTATGTTATTTCACAGTCTACTTTGTTCACACATCAGTATGATGTCTGCTGAGCATTCCATTTTATGGATGTACCATAATTTACCTACCAAATGCCCAGTGTTGCCCATAAGCAGTGTCTAGTTTGTCGCTTTTATAAACGGTGCTCTGGTGATTTATCCTGTTAGTTACATTTTTACACACATCCTTATTATTTTCTTAGAATAATTTCCTAAAAGCATACTTGTTCAGTTAAAAAATTGTAACATTTCTTTAAAATTAAAATGATGAGTTCGGGACTTTAGAGTTTTAAAAAATTCATGGCTCAAGATCTGCCAAGGGACCTGATAGCTTCTATGATAGCCCTGAAAGAAATACCACTTCCTGTAGTTGTGGGGCTGAGATTTTGAAAACCAAACCCAAAGTCTCGTCCTGCAGTATGTGAGGAAAGAGTTACTAACAGGTTACGCCTACGTGACCAGCCCCTTCTGACCTGAGACTAAAACAGGCTTCCTTGGGTGGTGCTCCACGCTTTCCCCACAGTTTGGTTTGCTGTTGGGAAGAGAGGGCTCCTGTACTCCTGTGTGGACGGGGAAGAATGCCAGAGGCTTGTGCTGGGCCCCCCTGGACTCCACCAATGCTTATCGTTCTCCTGCTGCTTCTGCCAGGTGTCATTTGCTGGAAAAAAATTGAACTATGAGTATAACTAGTTACTGGGTCTTAAGAGTCCTTTGGACGTTGAATTACAGCACAAGTTGAATTCCCAACCTCACAGAGTCTTTTTGTTAGAGGTTAGGGTATTTCGGGGGAAGGAGTGAAAGTTTGAACATTAGGATATGTCATATGGGCAGATTCCAATGAACCTGGGACCTCAAAGCTTTTTTGCCATTGGGAGCAGCCCTTCCATCCCTGTCTGAGGAGGTTAGTCTCTTGCCCTAAGATCCTATAGCAAATTCCCAGACTTGCCTAAGGCCCCTGTTCCTGCTACATTGTATTCTCTCTCAATCCACACCCATGCCTTCATGGGATTCCCTGTGATATGTTGACTGAGGAAGAAAAGTCCCAGGCTTGGTTTGTAGATGGTTCTGTGTGATATGCATGCATTGCCTGAAAGAGGACCACTTTGGCACTGGAGTTCCTCCCTGGGACAGCCCTGGAAGATGGTGGTGAAGGGAAATCCTCCTACTGGACAGAACTGGGAGCAGTGCACCTATTTATTTTGCCTGCAAAGAGAGATGGCCAGAAGAAAGGGTCTGCCCCGAGTCATGGTTTGGTTGGGTCGTTGAACTGGAAGGAGCACAACTGGAAAATCGAAAGGTCTGAAGGAGAGAGGTCTGAGGATAGAGCTCTCTGATTGGCAGAGCGTGAAGATATTTGGGTTCCATGTGAATGCTCACTGAAGGGCAGGGGAAGGTTTTAATAATCGGGTGGATGGGATGACCCATTTGGTAGACATCAGACAGCCCCCTTCCCCAGCAACTCCTGTGGACTTGTGAACAGGGTGGCCCTGGTGACAGTGATGGAGGCTATGCATGGCCTCAGCAACATGAACATGTGTTCACCAAGACTGACCTGGCTACAGCTGCTGCTCAGTGCCCAGCCTGCCAGCAGGAGACAGCGCTGAGCCCCTAATGTGGCACCATTGCCGCAAGGAATCAGCCAGCTACCTGGTGTTAGGTTGATTACACTGGACCACTTTCATTTTGGAAGAGGCAGCAAGTTGCTCTTACTGGAATTGACACTTGCTCTGGACATAGATTTGCCTTCCCTGCCCACAATGCTTCTGCCAAAACTACCACCTGTGGCCTTACAGGATGTCTCATCCACCATCATGGTATTCACAGCAAATGACATACAGCAGTGGGTTCATGCTCTTGGAATTCACTGTTCCAACCCTAGTCTTCATCATCTCGAAGCAACTGCTTTGACAGACAATTGAATGACTTTTTGAAGATTCAGTTATATTGCCGAATAGGTGGTGACATCTTGCAAGGGCTGGGGCAGTGTCCTCCGGTTTGTGGTAAATTCTCTAAATCAGCATTATGTTTCTCCCATACCCTGGATTCAGAAGTTCAGGAATCAAGGGAAAAATATGAAAGTCCATCCTCTCAGTATTAACCCTAATGATCCAATAGTCAAAGTTTTGCTTCCCATCTCTGCAGTTTTAGCATCTGCTGGTGTAGAGATCTTGGAGAAATGCTTTCACAAGGAGACACAGCAAAGATTGCATTAAATTGGAACTTGAAGCTGCCATCTGGCCTCTTTGGGCACTGAATCAATAGGCAGAGTACTGGCTGGGGTGATTGACCTGACTATCAAGGGGAAACTGGGTTGCTGCTGCACGGTGGGGGTACTGCAGGAGACCCTTTGGGGTACCTCTTAGTACTCCCATATCCTCTGATTAAGATCAATGGAGAACACAGAAACAACAAGGTCCTACTACTGTATAGCACAGAGAACCATATTCAGTATCCTATGATGAACGATAATGGAAAAGAATATTAAAAGAATATATATATATAACTGAATCACTTTTCTGTACAGCAGAAATTAACACAACATTGTAAATCAACTATATGTCAATAAAACAAGCAAACAAAAATCAGCGGAAAACTACAACAACAGAGTTTAGACTGCTAATGTCCCAGATCCTTCACCAAGGGCTTGAGTCATTCCACCAGGTGAGGAACTATGACAATGGAGGTGTTTGCTGAGGGCAAAAGAAATATGGAATGAGCAGTAGATGATGATAGTTATAAATACTAGCTGTGGCCTTGTGACCAGCTGTAGGATGAGGACTCTAATAGTTTAAAGTATTTCTTCTTTATTTTGATGTGACTATATTTGAATAAATATTAACCAAAAATTTTTTATCTCCTCTCTCAATCTCTATCATCTAACCTGAGATGTGTTCATAATCACTTTATATGTAAGTGTTTTAAGTTACAAGATGTCGAAACAGGAGTGTGAATCAGCTAGGAAAAGAATGAATGTTATCCAAAGACGAAAAAGGGACCTTGATGCTCTCCTGGGGATGAGGTTAGAGCGGTTTTGGTTGTAAGAGGGGTAGTGTGTCATGTTAAGCAGAAGCATAGCTTTGTTTTTGTCTTTATTTGGAGATTAAATGGTGTTTCGGGCAACATGTGGGTGGCCAGTTGAGAAGGGGTAGACTGTAGACTTTGTAATGTTTCAACTTGCCTTGACCAAACTCTGTTTTCCAGAGTTAAATTTCCGCTATGTTTCTGATTAGAGTGGCCTAGAAGACTGGAGATTCTATGACCTTTGGAGGATGGAAATTGATTTTTCCTAGTTAGGCCAGCTGCTGTTTCACCTCGTGAACTGTTGTCTTCTCATCTGTTTCTTAATTTCTTATTTCATGAACTCAGTGTTTGCTTTAATTTCCTTGAGGGGAAGCAAAGTGTTTAGAGTTTCCTAGTACAAACGTTCCAAAGAATGTTTCTCATCTGTTTCATCTATCTTTTGTATTTTGTGTTGATTTCCTCCATTTTAGTTGAGGTTGGTTGTGTGTGTGTTTTTTCATGTTTATTGTGTTTGCTTGTTTACGTATACTTATCTTTGAATGAGGGTAGTTATAGAATAATCTCGTTCCCCATCCTGTTCTTTTGGTTAATTTTTAGCTTGTCCCCTTAGTTCTTATTCTGGAAGATTGGATGTTGTGGGTCCATATGGTCTGTTTAGTTGTTCAGGTGCCTAAGGGAGGTGGATGCTGGGATCTTGAGCAATAAGAACAGATCTTCCTCGACTTTGATGGGGTTACATCCTGATAAATCCATCGTAAGTTGAAAATAAGTCAAAACTGCATTTAGTATACCTAACCTACCTAGCTTACCTAGCTTAGCCTAACCTACCTTAAACGTGCTCAGGACACTTCCGTTAGCCTACGGTTGGGCACAATCATCCAATACAAAGCCTATTTTATAATGAACTGTTGAATATCTCATGTAATTTGTTGAATACTGTACTGAAAGTGAAAGAATGGTTGTCAGCGTCTCAAGATCATGTGGCCGACAGGGAGCTGTGGCTGCTGCCGCCCAGCGTGACAAGAGAGTGTTGTACCAGGTGTTGCAGTCCGGGGAAAGATCGCAGTTCAAAATCTGATGTACGGTTTCTACTGAATGCATATTGCTTTTGCACCATCTAACGTCAAAAAATTGTAAGTCAAACCATTGTAAGTCGTGGACTGTCTGTATTGGGAACCTTACTTGGGGCCCTTATTCACTAATGGCAGAGGCACCTAGATTTTGTTATGGTCCCCTGCTGCAGGATGGACCAATCACTTTGGTTCTTTTCTTTGTTTGTTTTTGTGTATTTGTTTTTTTGGACCAACCACTTTGGTAAGAAGCAAAATCCAGAGAGACCTAGGGACTCCTTATTTGATGGATTAGTACTAGTTACCTATTGCTGTGTAATAAATCACCCAGAAATGTAGTGACTTAGAACATTATTATCTGATCGTTTCTGTAGGTCAAGTTGGGGTCTCTCCTGGGGCTGCCATCAAGCTATTAGCCAGAGCTGCAGTCATCTCAAGGCTCAACTGGGGAAGGATCTGCTTACAAGCTCGCTCATGAGATTGTTGGCAAGACTCAGCTCATCACAGGCGGTTGGACTGAGGGCCTCTCTCAGTTATTTGCCATGTGAATCTCTCCACAGGGCAGCGCATGACGAGGCAAAGTGAGAGAGAAGAATCAGGGAGAGAAAGTGAGCAAGGTACAGGTCACCGTCCTTTATAGCCGAATCCCAGTGTGCTATCTTATCACCTTTGCCTATTCTATTCTTAAGAAGCAAGTCAGTATGTCCTGCCCCGTTCAAGTGGAGGGAATTACACAAGGGCATGAATACAGGAAGCAGACATCGCTGAGAGCCATTGAGAGACTGTCTACCAGGTGGGCCAGCACTCATTTTCTCATACCTCCCTCTGTCTTTCTTCACCTCAGAACTCTTCTTGTCATGAGAGGGGTCAGAGGAGAAAGTATGGTGTTGTGTAGACTTTCAGGCTCTTCTCACACCTCACACTCCTGAGGTGGAAGAATGGGCTTCCCCATGGCCTTAGATTCAAGTCCAAAATCCTTAACCAGACCCTAAGACCTAATAGAATCAGGGCCCTCTTCAGCCTCATTGGTGTCTCTCTACCCCTTTCTCTTTTCACTGCAGTGCTATTAGAAGTTGGGTTCCTGGAGAGGGCCTTATAAGTTGTATCCTCTTCCTTACCCAAGTTCTGAAACAACTGAAAACAACACAATAAAGTCAGCAGATAAGAAAACCAAAATAAACTGGAAGACGTAGCTTAGTGTGTGAACCAGAATGCACTTGCTAATTGCAAATACCCAGTCTTGACCTTGGACCAGCCCATCCAAGGGAAAGGGACAGTGTGTAGGGCAGACACTGCCTCCTGCTTCACCTGGTAGAGAGGGAAAAAGAAAGCCAAATCCCCCCAAGCCAGCATTCATGCTAGATTGGCTCTACCCAGTCAAGAAATGTAGACCACCATCTGTGCCCCAGTGTGATAAACACTATGAATTAGCTTGCCAGTCCACCCTCACAGGCACCTTCCAGAGTGCAGAGGTCAGAAAGCCCAAACTATACTCACAGATGCCTTTGTAGCTAGGGTTCGTGTTGTAAATAAGGTGGATATTAGATGGTGGCCCTTTTGGTTTGGTTTTGTTTTTCTCGCAAGCCAGGTTGTAAAATCATGAGATTTTTTCAGCAGCAACGTTCCAGGACCCATTCTTCCTGTGTATGAAGGATCTTTTAGGGTGGCATCTTCTTGCCTGAGGGCTCCTGGTCCCTGACTTACAACTATGGTGGTCTGTGTTAAATCAGTGTTCCAGTGGTAGGAGCTACAGTAGTGGACGAGTTCTTCCATGTTCTTGGACTCACCCCTGGAGACCCTATCCTCGAGCCATTTCTTCCCTCCTTCCAGTCTTTCCAATGAAGTAGTGAGCACTGATACTGATAAATCCTTTCCTACCCAAAATATCTACAGTGCTTTCTATTTCCTGCACTAAACTTTGGATGATATTGTAGTGGAAGTGCCTGACAATTAGCTTATTTGATTGTAATGTAGGTGCCTGACATTAAACTTTCGATTGAATAAGCACATTGCCAGCTACACAAGTACATAAAGAGCCAGGCCACTGCACCTATGAAGTTCCCCCTTTAGAAAGCCCTGGGTGACCTAGATGACTGACCGCTTGAGTGATCCTGCTTTTTCCCTTCCTGCTCCTTCATTCCCAATCCTGTGTTCTAAATTAACCAATAAAGAGTGAACTCGTGAAACTCTAGGCACCCCAGTAAAGGCAGAAACCAGGTATGCACTCTCTTTCTCTTTGGCCATGACCTCAGTATGTAGGCCCCAGGCATGCCTGTACCCTCCAGGGCTTGTGAGTAATCAACCTTGCTTTTTCAAAGTTCCCTGAGGGTTGCTGCGAGGTGCATCTTGCAATCATGATCAGAACCACAAGAGCTAATCCAGCCACAACACTGGCTCCAGTAGGGGAAGAGGAGGCTCACCACAGGTAGCAGGGGCCCAGGTGAGTGCCCGCAGACATTCCGAGCAGATAGGTAGCATCACTGTCCATAGGCTGAGACTGCCACAAAACAGATACCCATCAGATAACTCAGCCTTCCTCATTGTGGAGGATTAAAGTGAGGCAAGAGCTCTGAGCCTTCAGGAAGACTTAAAGCCAGAAACAGGGAAGAAGCCTTTCCCCTCTCCACTCTTCAGCACCCAACACTGGACTTTTCATGTGTCCTTCTTATTGAAAGACCTCCTGCCCCTCCCCACGTAGCTACTTTCTTCCTCATCTTTCAGGTTTCAGCATAAACCTGACCTTCTCTCATACGCCTTCCCTGATTCCCCTGGGAAGTTAGCAGCCCCCTTACTCAGTCTCATAGCCCTCTACCGGTACTCTGTGATCCTCAGTCTTCTAGTGATCACTTCCTGGGGCCCTGGCACAGGGTAGGCCTTCAGTGTTCGCTAGTTGTTTGGCTGAGTGGCACTCCAGAGCGGGAATGAGGAATGAACACAATGGACCTCTTCCAAATCGTGCAGTCCCCGAGCCGCACTTGCGTTTGCTTTGTTCCAGGTGCTTGTCTTCCTCATTGGCTCTGCCTGGGATTTCACCATTCAGTGATACCCACTTTTTGCCGTATCTGTGCATGAAAATTTGCCACATTTTCTCGTTTCAAAAACTTGACCTTTTCATTTGTGCTGTTCTCTTTCAGACTTTGTTGGCAGATGTAGTTCACTGTTGCAGAAGTCTTGGGAGCAACGTCTTCAACGATAGCAAGAACAAGAATTGTATTTCTCACGAGGAAATGTGCCCCTGACTTAGGGCCATCTGTTGCAAGGTTAGTTACACTTTATGGAGGTCTATCTATGCTGTAGGATAGGTAATCGAGCAGGTTGTAGGCAGAGTGTGCCAGTACGAAAGCCCTTCTGAATGAGATATCACCTCACAGAGGTCAGAATGGCCATCATGAAAAACTCTGCAACAGTAAATGCTGGAGAGGGTGTGGAGAAAGGGAACCTTCCTACATTGTTGGTGGGAATGTAAATTGGTACAACCACTATGGAGAACAGTATGGAGGTTCCTTAAAAAAACTAAAAATAGAATAAAGATGCAGATGTAGAGAGTAGACTTGAGGACATGGGGAGGGGGAAGGGTAAGCTGGGACAAAGTGAGAGAGTGGCATGGACATATATACACTACCAAACGTAAAATAGATAGCTAGTGGGAAGCAGCCGCATAGCACAGGGAGATCAGCTCAGTGCTTTGTGATCACCCGGAGGGGTGGGATAGGGAGGGTGGGAGGGAGACGCAAGAGGGAGGAGATATGGAGATATATGTATACATATAGCTGATTCGCTTTGCTATACAATGGAAACTGACACACCATTGTAAAGCAATTATACTCTGATGAAGATGTTTAAAAAAAAAAACTAAACTAAAAATAGAACTACCACATGATCCAGCAATCCCACTCCTGGGCATATATCTGGAGAAAACCATAATTTGAAAAGATATATGCACCCCAGTGTTCACTGGAGCACTACTTACAATACATGAGACATGGAAGCAACCTAAACATCCATCGACAGAGGAATGGATAAAGAAGATGGGATATGTATATACAATGGACTGTTACTCGGCCATAAAAAAAGAATGAAATAACACCATTTGCAGCAACATGGGTGGACCTAGAGATTATCATACTAAGTGAAGTCAGACAGAGAAGGACAAATATCATATGATATAACTTATACGTGGAATCTAAAAAGATGACATAAATAAACTTATTTACAAAACAGAAACAGACTTCGAAAACAAACTTATGGTTACCAAAGGGGAAAGGCTGGGGGGAGGGAGAAATTAGGAGCTTGAGATTAACATATACACACTACTATATATAAAATAGAGGGAGTCAAGATGGCGGTGTGGGAAGACACGGAGTTAGCATCTCCCCACAACTAGGGCACCTGCTGGCTGCTGGTGGGAGACTCTGATGCCCAAGGAGACGGGCGGAATGCCAAAGTGAACCAGTAGGATGTAGGGGGACTAAGGGGGGAGGAGAAGTGGAGGCCAGACAGGATTGGCGCCACTGAGGGTGGGGAGATCAGGAGAGGCAGATGGGAGGGACTCTCCAGGAAGAGCAGGAGAGGAGTGGAGGGCGATCGCCTGACCCACTCGGGCCAGGGAGCCTACTGAGCTCCCAGGCCGGTACCCCCACTCCAAAGCCCCATCCAGGCCACGTAGGTCCTGGGGGCATAGGAGGGAGGCTGGGGGGATCAGGAGAGGCAGGTGGGAGGAGCCATCCAGGAGGAGCAGGAGAGGAGCAGAGGGTGATTGCCCTGTTTACTTGGGCCTGGGGAGCCTGCTGAGCTCCCAGGCCAATCCCCTGCCATCGAAAGCACCCTCCAAACCCCCCTCCAGGTCATGTGGCTCCTTGGGGGCATAGGAAGGAAGCCGAGGGGAGAACAGGAGAGGCAGGTGAGAGGAGTGGGAGAGGAGCAGAGGGCAATTGCCATGCCCACTAGGGAGCAGGGAGGCTACTGAGCTCCCAGGCTGATCCCCTGCCCTCCAAAGCCCCCTCCAGGCCACGCGGGTCCTTGGGGTCATAGGAGGGAGGCCGGGGAGATCAGGAGAGGCAGGTGGGAGGGGCCCTTCCAGACCAGAGGAGCAGGAGAGGAGAGGAGGGTGGTGCCCTGCCCACTTGAGCCTGGGAAGCCTGCTGGGCTCCCAGGTGAGGTCCCCTGCCATCTGAGACCAGGGATGGGTGATATGCCTGGGCCCCTTCTGTTTCTTGAACCTAAGCCCCACACCCCACACCCCACAGCTCCCAGGGCCTTTACTGACTCTGTGGGTCCTGAGCATTGGCCCCACCCACCGCCCAAACCTTTCCCTTGTTTAGTTCCTGCCCTCCACAGCCAAGGCCTTTCCCCACCCTTTTTTTTTCTTTTCCCTCCTCCTTTTTACTATTGTGGTACTGATGTACCTTCTGGTTGTTGATTCATCTATATTTTTATTTTTATATTCTTCCTAACATATCTGTTAGTTTACTAGTCTACTTTTATTTTTTACTTTTTTTTCTTGCTGCCCCAGGCAGCTTGAAGGATCTTGGTTCACGAGCCTAGGGTCGGGCCAAAGCTCCTGCAGTGGGAGCTCTGTGTCCCAACCACTGGACTAACAGAGAACCTCAGACCCCAGGGAATATTCATAGGAGTGAGATCTCACGGAGTTCTTCATCTCAGCACCAAGACCCAACTCTACCTAATAGCCTACAAACCCCAGTGTTGGAAGCCTCAGGCCAAACAACCAGTAAGACAGGAACACAATCCCACCTGTCAAAAAAATAAATAAATAAATAAGATGACAAAAAAATGTCACACATGAAGGAGCAAGGTAAAAACCTACAAGACCAAATAAATGAAGAGGAAGTAGGCAACCTACCTGAAAAAGAATTCAGAGTAATGATAGTGAACATGATCCAGAATCTAAGAAATAGAATGGAGACATGGATTGAGAAAATACAAGAAATGCTTAACAAAGATCTAGAAGAAGTAAAGAACAAACAAACAGAGATGAACAACACAATAACTGAAATGAAAAATACATGAGAAGGAATCAATAACAGAATAACTGAGGCAGAAAAATGAATAAGTGAGTTGGAAGACAAAATGTTGGAAATAACTGCCAAGGAGCAGAATAAAGAAAAAAGAAGGAAAAGAATTGAAGACAGGGGGCTTCCCTGTGGCACAGTGGTTAAGAATCCACCAGCCAATGCAGGGGACACGAGTTGGAGCCCTGGTCTAGGAAGATCCCACATGCTGAGGAGCAACTAAGCCTGTGAGCCACAACTACTGAGCCTGTGCTCTAGAGCCCATGCTCTGCAAAAAGAGAAGCCACCACAATGAGAAGCCCATGCACTGCAACGAAGAATAGCCCCCGCTTACCGCAACTAGAGAAAGCCCACGCACAGCACTGAAGACCCATTGCAGCCAAAAATAAATAAATAAAATAATTTTATTAAATAAAAAATTGAAGGCAATCTCAGAGACCTCTGGGACAGCACTAAACACACCAACATTCGAATTATAGGGGTCCCAGAAGAAGAAAAGAGAAAGAAAGGTCTGAGAAAATATTTGAAGAGACTATAGTGGAAAACTTCTCTAACGTGGGAAAGGAAAGAGGCAACCAAGTCCAGGAAGCACAGAGAATCCCATACAGGATAAACCCTAGGAGAAACACACCAAGACACATATTAATCAAAGTAACAAAAATTAAATTCAAAGAAAAAATATTAAAAGCAGCAAGGGAAAAGCAAAAAATAACATACAAAGGAATCCCCATAAGGTTATTAGCTGATTTTTCAGCAGAAACTCTGCAGGCTAGAAAGGAGTGGCAGGATATACTTAAAATGATGAAAGAAAAACACCTACAATCAAGATTACTCTACCCAGCAAGGATCTCATTCAGATTCGATGGAGAAGTCAAAAGCTTTTCAGACAAGCAAAAGCTAAGAGAATTCAGCACCACCAAACTAGCTTTACAACAAATGCTAAAGAAACTTCTCTAAGTGGGAAACACAAGAGAAGAAAAAGACCCACAAAAACAAACCCAAAACAATTTAAGAAAATGGTAATAGGAACATATTGATAATAACCTTGAATGTAAATGGATTAAATGCCCCAACCAAGAGACACAGACTGGCTGAATTGATACAAAAACAAGACCCATATATATGCTACCTACAGAAGACTCACTTCAGTCCTAGGGACACATACAGACTGAAAGTGAAGGGATGGAAAAATATACTCCATGCAAATGGAAATCAAAAGAAAGATGGAGTAGTAATAATTGTATCAGATAAAATAGACTTTAAAATAAAGACTGTTACAAGAGGTAAGGAGGGACACTACATAATGATCAAAGGATCAATCCAAGAAGAAGATATAATAATTATAAAGGTTTATGCACTCAACATAGGAGCACCTCAATACATACGGCAATTGCTAAAAACCATGGAAAGAGAAATCAACAGTAAAACAATAATAGTAGGGGACTTTAACACCCCACTTACACCAATGGACAGATCATCCAAACAGAAAATAAATAAGGAAACACAAGCTTTAAATGACACAATAGACCAGATAGATCTAATTGATATTTAGAACTTCCACCCAAAAGTGGCTGAGTACACTTTCTTCTCAAGTGCACAGAGAACATTCTCCAGGATAGATCATATCTTGGGTCACAAAGCAAGCCTTGGAAAATTTAAGAAAATTGTAATAGTATCAAACATCTTTTCTGACCACAATGCTATGAGATTGGAAATCAATTACAGGAAAAAAAAAACCCTGTAAAAAACACAAATACATGGAGGCTAAACAGTGCACTACTAAATAACCAAGAGATCATGGAAGAAATCAAAGAAGAAATTAAAAAATACATAGAAACAAATGACAATGAGAACATGATAAGCCAAAAACTATGGGGTGCAGCAAAAACAGTTCTAAGAGGGAAGTTTATAGCAATACAGCCTCACCTCAAGAAACAAGAAAAATCTCAAATAAAACAATCTAACCCTACACTTTAAACAACCAGAGAGTGAAGAACACAGAAAACCCAAAGTCAGTACGAGTAAAGAAACCATAAAGATCAGAGCAGAAATAAATGAAATAGAAATGAAGAAAACAATAGCAAAGATCAATCAAACTAAAAGCTGGTTCTTTGGGAAGATAAACAAAATTGATAAATCCTTAGCGAAACTCATCAAGAAAAAAAGGGAGAGGACACAAATCAATAAAATTAGAAAAGAAAAAGGAGAAATCACAGCTGACACTGCAGAAATAAAATGGATGATAAGAGACTACTACAAACAACTATATGCCAATAAAATGGACAACCATGAAGAAATGGACAAATTCTTGGAAAGGTGCAATTTTCCAAGACTGAACCAGGAAGAATTAGAAAATATAAACAGACCTATCACAAGTAATGAAATTGAAACAGTAAGTAAAAATCTTCCAACAAACAAAAGTCCAGGACCAGATGGCTTCACAGGAGAATTCTATCAAACATTTAGAGAAGAGCTAACACTGATCCTTCTCAAACTCCTCCAAAAAATTGCAGAGGGAGAAACACTCCCAGATTCATTCTACGAAGCCACCATCACCCTGACACCAAAACCAAACAAAGATAATCACACACAAAAAAGAAAATTACAGACCAATATCACTGATGAACATAGATGCAAAAATCCTGAACAAAATACTAGCAAACAGAATCCAACAGCACATTAAAAGGGTCATAAACCATGATCAAGTGGCATTTATCCCAGGGATGCAAGGATTCTTCAATATATGCAAATCAATCAATGTGATACACCACAATAACAAATTAAGGAATAAAAACCATATGATCATCTCAATAGATGCAGAAAAAGCTTTTGGCAAAATTCAATACCGATTTATGATAAAAACTCTCCAGAAAATAGGCATAGAGGGAACCTACCTCAGTGTAATAAAGACCATATATGGCAAAACCACAGCAAGCATAGTACTCAATGGTGAAAAACTGAAAGCATTTCCACTAAGATCAGGAACAAGACAAGGATGTCCACTCTCACCACTCTTATTCAACATAGTTTTTGGAAGTCCCAGCCTCAGAGACCAGAGAAGAAAAAGCAATAAAAGGAATACAAATTGGAAAAGAAGAAGTAAAACTGTCACTGTTTGCCAATGACATGATACAGTACACAGAAAATCCTAAAGATTTCACCAGAAAGCTACTAGAACTATTCAATGAATTTGGTAAGGTTGCAGGATACAAAATTAATGCACAGAAATCTCTGGCATTCCTATGCACCAACAGTGAAAAATCAGAAAGAGAAATTAAGGAAACACTTCCATTTACCACTGCAAGATAAAGAATAAAATACCTAGAAATAACCCTGCCTAAGGATGCAAAAGACTTGTACTCAAAACTATAAAACACTGATGAAAGAAGTCAAAGATGACATAAACAGATGGAAAAATATACCATGTTCATAGATTGGAAGAATCAATATTGTGAAAAGGACTATACTAACAAAAGCAATCTGCACATTCAGTGCAATCCCTATCAAACTACCAATGCCATTCTTCACAGAATTAGAACAAAAAACTTTACAATTTGTATGGAAACACAAAAGACCCCGAATAGCCAAAGCAATCTGGAGAAAGAAAAACTGAGTTGGAGGAATCAGGCTTCAAGCTATACCACAAAGCTACAGTAATTAAGACAGTATGGTAATGGCACAAAAACAGAAATATAGATCAATGGTACAAGATAGAGTGCCCAGAGATAAACTCACACACATACAGGCACCTAATTTACGACAAAGCAGGCAAGAACATACAATGGAGAAAAGACAGCCTCTTCAACAAGTGGTGCTGGGAAAACTGGACAGCTACATATAAAAGAAAGAAATTAGAACACTGTCTAACACCATACACAAAAATAAACTCCAAATGGATTAAAGACTTAAATAAGACCAGACCCTATAAAACTGTTAGAGGAAAACACAGGGAAAATACTCCTTGACATAAGCCACAGCAAGATCTTTTTAGAACCACCTCCTACAGTAACAGAAATAAAAACAAACAAATGGGATTTAATTAAACTTAAAAGCTTTTGCACAGCAAAGGAAACTATAAACAAGACAAAAAAACAACCCTCAGAATTGGAGAAAATATTTGCAAATGAAACAACAAAGGATTAATCTCCAAAATATACAAACAGCTCATGGAGCTCAATATCAAAAAAACAAACAATCCAGTTAAAAAATGAGTGAAAGACCTAAATAGACATTTCACCAAAGAAGACATACAGATGGCCAAGAGGCACATGAAAAGATGCTCAGCATCACTAATCATTAGAGAAATGCAAATCAAAACTCCAATGAGGGGCTTCCCTGGTGGCGCAGTGGTTGAGAGTCCGCCTGCCGATGCAGGGGACGCGGGTTTGTGCCCCGGTCCAGGAAGATCCCACATGCCGCAGAGCGGCTGGGCCCGTGAGCCATGGCCGCTGAGCCTGCGCGTCCGGAGCCTGTGCTCCGCAAGGGGAGAGGCCACAACAGTGAGAGGCCCGCGTATGGCAAAAAACTAAAAAAAAAAAAAAACAAAAAAAACTCCAATGAGGGGGCTTCCCTGGTGGCACAGTGGTTAAGAATCCACCTGCCAATGCAGGGGACACAGGTTCGTGCCCTGGTCCGGGAAGACCCCACATGCTGTGGAGCAGCTAAGCCCAGAAGCCACAACAACTGAGCCCAAATGCCACAACTACTGCAGCCCACGTGCCTAGAGCCCATGCTCCGCAACAAGAGAAGGCACCACAGTGAGAAGCCCACGCACCATAATGAAGAATAGCCCCCGCTCACTCCAACTAGAGTAAGCCCGTGTGCAGCAACGAAGAGCCAATGTAACCAAAAATAAAAAAATAAATTTATTTTTTAAAAAAAAACTCCAATGAGGTATCACCTCACACCAGTCAGAATGGCCATTATCAAAAAATCTGGAAACAATAAATGCTGGAAAGGGTGTGGTGAAAAGGTAAATTGGTATCAATTTACAAAAAGGGATGAATTTACAATCCATAGTAAATTGATACACCCACTATGGAAAACAGTATGGAGGCTCCTTAAAAAACTAAAAATAGAACTACCATATGACCCAGCAATCCCACTACTGGGCATATTCCCTGAGAAAACCATAATTCAAAAAGAGACGTGTACCACAATGTTCATTGCAGCACTATTTACAATAGCCAGGACATGGAACCAACGTAAATGTCCATCAACAGATGAATGGATAAAGAAGATGTGGCACATATATACAAAGGAATATTACTCAGCCATAAAAAGAAACGAAATTGAGTTATTTGTAGTGAGGTGGATGGACCTAGAGTCTGTCATACAGAGTGAAGTAAGTCAGAAAGAGAAAAACAAATACCATATGCTAACACATATGTATGGAATCTAAAAAACAAACAGAAACAACGGTACTGAGTAACCTAGTTGCAGGGCAGGAATAAAAAGGTAGACAGAAAATGGACTTGAGGACATGGGGTGGGAGGGGGAATCTGGGGCGAAGTGAGAGTAGCATCGACATACATACACTACCGAATGTAAAATAGATAGCTAGTGGGAAGCAGCCGCATAACACAGGGAGATCAGCTCGGTGCTTTGTGACCACCTAGAGGGGTGGGATAGGGACGGTGGGAGGGAGACGCAAGATGGAGGAGATATGGGGATATATGTATATGTATAGCTGATTCACTTTGTTATACAGTAGAAACTAACACACCATTGTAAAGCAGTTATACTCCCATAAAGATGTTTTAAAAATAAATATAAATAAACAAATAAAAGAATGTGTCTTACTCATCTTCAGATCCCAAGTACCTGTCCCAATGCCTGACATACAAGAGCACGCGGTAAATATTCGACAAACCAAACTAAATTATGAGCATCACACAGGAAGCCTGGAACCTACTTAAGAAATGGAGAAGTGCATTTCCAGTTTCATGTTTCCAGTTTCATTTGGGACTTAGGTGATACATAAATCTTTTCTAGTTAGTGTTTTTGTATTCTTCAGATAAATACCCAGTAGTGGAATTGATGGATCATATGGTAGTTCTATTTTTAAAGGAATCTCCATACTGTTTTCCATAGTGACTGCACCAATTTACATTGCCACCAACAGTGCGTAAGGGTTCCCATTTCTCCACACCCTCACCAACACATGGTATTTGTTGTCTTTTTCATTAATTAATTTATTTTTTTGCGGTACTCGGGCCTCTCACTGCTGTGGCCTCTCCCGCCGTGGAGCACAGGCTCCGGACGTGCAGGCTCAGCAGCCATGGCTCACGGGCCCAGCCGCTCTGCGGCATGCGGGATCCTCCCGGACTGGGGCACAAACGCGCGTCCCCTGCATCGGCCGGCGGACTCGCAACCACTGCGCTGACAAGGAAGCCCCTGTTGTCTTTTTAATGATAGCCATTCTGACAGTTATGAGGTGATAAATCATAGTATAGTTTATTTACTGATTCATATGTATATTATATATATACATATGTATATATATGTGTATATATATATATATATATATATTCTTTTTCAGATTCTTTTCCAATACCGGTAATTACAGGACATTGAATATAGTTCCCTGTGCTATATAGTGAGTCCTTGTTATTTATCTACTCACTGTGGTTTTGATTTACATTTGCTTGATGATTAGTGATGTTGAGCATCTTTTCATGTACTGGTTGGCCATATGTATGTCTCCTTTGGAAAAAATGTTCTGCTCATTTTTTAATTGAGTGGTGTTTTTGATGTTGAGTTGTATGCATTCTTTGTATATTTTGGATATTAACCCCTTATAGGAGATATTGTTTGCAAATGTCTTCTCCCATTCAGTAGGTGGCCTGTTCATTTTGTTGATAGTTTCCTTCACTGTGCAAAAACTTTTTAATTTGAAGCAGCCCAATTTGTCTGTTTTTGCTTTTGTTTCCCTTGCCTGAGGAGATATATCCAAAAGAATGTTGCTAAGACTGATGTAAAAGTGTAGTGGTTATGTTTTCTTCTAGGAATTTTACGGTTTCAAGTCTTTGATCCATTTTGAATTTATTTTTGTGCATGATGTGAGAACATACTCTAGCTTGAGTCTTTTGCATGTAGCTGTCGAGTTTTCTGAACACCATTTATTAGGCTGTCTTTTCCCCATGATGTATTCTTACCTCCTTTGTCATAGATTAATTGCCCACACAAGTGTGGGTTCATTTCTGGGCTCTCTGTTCTGCTCCATTGATCTGTGTGTCTATTTTTGTGCCAGTACCATACTGTTTTTTTTTTTAATTTATTTTTGGCTGCATTGGGTCTTCGTTGCTGTGCATGGGCCCTCTCTAGTTGCGGCGAGTGTACGGGCATACCAACCCTCGCCATGGTGTCTGAGCTTCTCATTGCGGTGGCCTGTCCCGTCACGGAGCATGGGCTCTAGGTGCACGGGCCTCAACAGTTGTGGCACGTGGGCTCAGTAGTTGTGGCTCGCGGGCTCCAGAGTGCAGGCTCAGCAGTTGTGGCACACGGGCCCACTTGCTCCACGGCATGTGGGATTCCCCTGGACCAGGGCTCGAACCCATGTGCCCTGCATTGGCAGGCAGACTCTCAACCACTGTGCCACCGGGGAAGCCCCAGTACCATACTGTTTTGTTTTGTTTTGTTTTTTGTGGTACGTGGGCCTCTCACTGTTGTGGCCTCTCCCGTTGCGGACCACAGGCTCCGGATGCACAGGCTCAGTGGCCATGGCTCACAGTCCCAGCCGCTCTGCAGCATGTGGGATCTTCCCGGACTGGGGCATGAATCTGTATCCCCTGCATTGGCAGGTGGACTCTCAACCACTGTGCCACCAGGGAAGCCCAATACTGTTTTGATTACTGTAGCTTTGTAGTATAGTTTGAAGTCAGGGAGCATGATACCTCCAGCTTGGTTCTTCTTTCTCAAGAGTGTTTTGGCTATTCAAGTTCTTTTGTGTTTCCATACAAATTATAGAATTATTTGTTCTAGTTCTGTGAAAAGTGCCATTGGTATTTTGATAGGGATTGCATTGTATCTGTAGATTGCTTTGGGTATTATGGTCATTTTAACAATATTAATTCTTCCAATCCATGAGCACCGTATATCTGTCCATCTGTGTCATCTTTAATTTCTTTCATCAGTGCCTTACAGTTTCCACCTACAGGTCTTTTACCTCCTTAGTTAGATTTATTTCAAGGTATTTTATTATTTTTGATACAACTTTAATGGGGTTATTTTGTTAACTTCTCTTCCAATAGTTTATTGTTAGTGTATAGAAACACAACGTATTTCTGTATATTAATTTTATATCTTGCAACTTTACCAAATTCTGATGAGTTCTATTAGTTTTTTGGTGGCATTTTTAGGATTTTCTATGTATAGTATCATGTCATTTGCAAACACTGACACTTTTACTTATTCCTTTACAATTTGGATTCCTTTAATTTCTTTTTCTTATCTGCTTGCTGTGGCTGGGACTTCTAATACTATGTTGGATAAAAGTGGCGAGAGTGGGCATCCTTGTCTTGTTCCTGATCTTAGAGGAAGTGCTTTCTGCTTTTCATCATGGAAAATTGTGTTCAGCTGTGTGCTTGTCATATGTGGCCTTTATTATGTTGAGGTATGTTCCCTCTATACCCGCTTTCTGGAGAGTTTTTAATCATAAATGGATGCTGACATTTGTCAAAAGCTTTTTTTTTTTGCATTTATTGAGGTGATTATATGATTTTTGTTCTTCAGTTTGTTAATGTAATGTGTCACATTGATTGATTTGTGGATATTGATCCATCCTTGCATCCCTGGGGTAAATCCCCTGGATCGTGATGTGTGATCCTTTTAATGTATTGTTGCATAGGTTTGCTAATATTTTGTTGAGGAATTTTGCATCTATGTTCATTCATCAGTGATATTGGCCTATAATTTTCTTTTTTTGTGATATCTTTGGTTTTGGTCTCAGGGTGATGCTGGCCTCATTGAATGAGTTCAGAAGCATTTCTTCCTCTGCAATTTTTTGGAATAGTTTGAGAAGGATAGATGTTAACTCTTCTCTAAACATCTGATAGAATTTACCTATGAAGCCATCTGATCCTGGGCTTTTGTTTTCTATTTCTTCCTGATTCAGTCTTGAGAGGTTGTACATTTCTAGGAATTTGTCCATTTCTTCTAAGTTGTCCATTTTATTGGTGTTTAATTGTGTCATGGTAATTTATTATGATCCTTTGTATTTCTGTGGTTTTGGTGTTGACTTCTTTTTCATTTCTGATTTTATTAAGTTGGGCCCTCTCTTTTTTCTTGATGAATCTGGCTAAAGGTTTATCAGTTTCGCTTATCTTCTCAAAGAACCAGCTCTTAGTTTTATTGATTTTTTTTTTTGTCTCTATTTCATTTATTCCTGCTCTGACCTTTATGATTTCATTCCTTCTACTAACTTCGGGTTTTGTTTGTTCTTCTTTTTCTAGTTACTTTAGGTGTAAATTTAGGTTGTTTATTTGAGATTTTTCTTGTTTCCTGAGGTTAGCTTCTATCACTATAAACTTTCCCCTCAGAACTGCTTTTGCTATGTCCCATAGCTTTTTGGATTGTTGTGTTTTCATTTTCACTTGCCTCTAGGTACTTTTTTATTTCCTCTTTGATTTCTTCAGTGACCCATTTGTCACTTGGCTTAATTTTCTCTATTCCTGATGATCACTGTCTGAGTACAGTTGTAAAGAATAGCTACCTCCCAAATAGTTTTCCTGGACTCATGGTAGTTTCACACCTTCTTTCGTAACTTCAGCCTTACCATCTGGGATCAAGAAGAGAGCGATCAAGCTCAGGCACCATGTGGAAATTTAATTTTTATGTGTTTTTAGTCATCATGTATTTATATTTTATATCCTACCCTATTTTTCATTTAATAGTATTTCATATAAAACTTTCCAGTTATTGGACCTTCTGGATTGGTGAACACATCAAGGTGCTGGGAGGGTGATGTGTCTGGAGAGGACATGGAAGCTGTGTACCCCTCACCCCATACTGTGCCCTACGTATCTCTTCCATTTGACTGTTCCTAAGTTGTATCCTTTATAATAAACCTGTAATAGTAAGTAAATTGTTTCCTGAGTGAGTTGTTCTAGTGAATTATTGAACCTTGGAGATGGATTTGTAGGAACCCCCAAACTTTAGCCAATTTAGATAGAAGTGTGGGTACCCTAACCACCCCATTTGTGACCAGTGTCTGATGTATGAGACTGAGCCCTTAAACCTGTGGGCCTGATGCTAACTCTGGGTGGTTAGTGTCAGAATTGAGTTGAATTGTAAGACACCTAGTTGGTGTCAGAGAATCAGAGAATTGGTTGTTGATGTGAAAAAAAAAAACCCATGTTTGGTATCACAAGTACTGTGTGTTAAAACAGCTCTTTCAGTGTCTGAAAAAATGTGGGATTTGCTAAAACGGCCTTGCTCACTGAAACATGTGATTTGGGAAGAGGAAAAGTGAGTGGAGTGTAAGGAACCTTTAATCCCTGGGTAGTCATGTGGGCATCCACAGTATGGAGCAGCAGCTGTGGTGGGATAAATTACTAACAGTAAAAATTAATAGCTCCCAGGGAGTTGGTACACTGGATACATAAGAAATGCAAACGAGGGCTTCCCTGGTGGTGCAGTGGTTAAGAATCCACCTGCCAATGCAGGGGACAGGGGTTCGAGCCCTGGTCCAGGAAGATCCCACATGCCGCAGAGCAACTAAGCCCGTGCTCCACGACTACTGAGCCTGCGTGCTACAGCTATTGAAGCCTGCACACCTAGAGCCCATGCTCCACAACGAGAGAAGCCACCGCAATGAGAAGACCGTGCACCACAACAAAGAGTAGCCCCGCTTGCTGCAACTAGAGAAAGCCCGCGCACAGCAATGAAGACCCAATGCAGCCAAAAATAAATAAATAAATTTTTTTTTAGAAACTGCAAACGAGGGCTTCCCTGGTGGCGCAGTGGTTGGGAGTCCGCCTGCCGATGCAGGGGACGCCGGTTCGTGCCCCGGTCCGGGAAGATCCCACATGCCGCAGAGCGGCTGGGCCCGTGAGCCATGGCCTCTGAGCCTGCGCGTCGGAGCCTGTGCTCCGCAACGGGAGAGGCCACAACAGTGAGAGGCCCGCGTACCGCAAAAAAAAAAAAAAAAAAAAAACTGCAAACGAATAAGAAAAAAGCAAAACACACAGTCCCTAAGTTATTGTTATCTGTAAAGACTAAAATGATATTAAAAGAGAGTGCTGGGTCAGACCTTGATACTGAACCATGCTCACATTTCTATCAGTCTGAGCTTCAGCCTCAAGCCTCAAAGCCGCCTCAAACCACCCCAAAAGTATGGATTATGTGGGGACAACAGAGAGTAACTCCAATACCTCTGGTCACCAAGGAGGCGGTCCACACTGGGGGAGGGCAAAATCAAGAAACAATTGAAACTAGAGGGTACAGCGTGAAGAATCTTATTTTGTGGTTTGGTATCATCGGCTTCCTGAAGAACCTTTACTAGAATAGATTATGAGAGTAATTTAGGAGCACTGTCTTTGGTTTTGAAAGCTGCAAAGTGGAAGAGCATGTTTGGGTTGATATAGGACCCACAGCTCACGATGGAGCAATCACAGGTGGCTGTGCAAGATTCAGAAACATAATACGCTATTCCCAAGGAAACAGCAGTCTGGTGAATGACTAAAAGTGAATGTAAGGTCTTTTTACCCTGAGGAGGGAGACAGTCTGACTCTCCCTATAAAGGCCAAGTGAACACCGCACATGAAGCAGCTGATATGCTCTGTATGCAAGCTGTGTGGGACTGGCTTTATGGTGACCAGGGTATTCACCTGCAGCAAAATGGGTTTATTTGGGAACAGCAAAGAACTACAATTCAGGACATAAAATCTTTGACGAAGCACCAGCAAGTCTGGAGAACAAAGGAAAAGAATGTTCTTTTATAAAGGAAAAGGAGGTATTGGGAGGGGCTGTTGTAAATAAAGAGTCCATTGGAGGAAACTGGGAGTTCCAAGTGTAGTGGCTTTTCATTGGCTGAGTGGTGACAGCCTCTCATTGGCTGGGCTGTTGCTGGACAAGGAGAAATTCTTCCTTCTCCTGCTCGGTAGTAAAGTAGTAATCTTCCTGTTGGAGATGCAAAGGTATGTCTCTTCCTATTGGGTCTGCAACTGACTACAAGTGGTAGTGCATAAGAGCTCCCCATTCTGGCCTCCTGACTCCATTTTATTTAATTAATTAGTTTATTTTGGCCACACTGCACAGCATGCGTGATCTTAGTTCCCCGACCAGGATTTGAACCTGTGCCCCCTGCAGTGGAAACGTGGAGTCTTAACCACTGGACCACCAGGGAAGTCTCATCCTGACTCCATTTTTTTTTTTTTTTTTTTTTTAATGTGGTACGCAGGCCTCTCACTGTTGTGGCCTCTCCCATTGCGGAGCACAGGCTCCAGATGCGCAGGCTCAGTGGTCATGGCTTACGGGCCCAGCCGCTCCACGGCATGTGGGATCTTCCCGGACCGGGGCATGAACCCGTGTCCCCTGCATCGGCAGGTGGACTCTCAACCACTTGCGCCACCAGGGAAGCCCCTGACTCCATTTTAAATGAGGTTTCTGTTTATCAATTTTCACACCTGTAACCCAGGTCACGGTAAAATTCTGTGGTTAAGGGGTGCCCTTTTTCACTGGGCACCCTGTGTAACTTCACTGCTGCAAAATCAGCAATAATCCCAGAAGCCTTATCGAATTTGCTGTCTCAGTTTCTCCTCATGGGCTTTACAGATGCTAATAAAAACTCTAGGTTAATGAACAAGAGAATGTGGAAAGGTGGGGGGAGGGGCGGATCAAGGGATGCATCCCAGCAGGATGGAAATCCTTAGAAATGAGATAAATAAAACTGGACATTGATGGGATTGAAACAAAAGTCTTAATACAGCACGCTTGAAGGTTGGGTGGACAAAAGGGACCCCCTGGTTGGCCCCAAACAAGTCCACTCTATTTACTTCAGTTTGAAGAAATTTTTGTAAATTTAAAAAGCTGGCAGACAAAGATCACAATGAGAAACCTGACCTGGAGTAAGTTGGGGCAATAGCTAGGCAGTAAATCAAGATGACTGTTAAAGTAACCAGATCAGGGCCAAGATGGAGTCACTCACGCTAAACCACATGTCATCAAACCAAAACTTCACTAAGTTTTTATGTTGGGCTCTCCTGGAAAAGGAAGACCTAAGCCAACCCATCAGCTCTTGCCTGCTCAGCACAAATTACCTGGCCCAGCTCTTCTAAGACTTCCCTTTGCTCCATGTAAGGAAAGAAACCCTGCCTTTAACAAATCAGCAAATGCCCAGTATAACTTCCTTGTTCCTGCTCCCTTCTGCCTATAAAATTTCTTGCCTTGTATAGTTCTTTGAGGTTCCTATCTATCTATTGCTAGATTGATGCTCCCCAATTTATGAACCTCTGAATAAAGCCAACGAGGTCTTTAAATTTTACTCATTTGGGGCTTCCCTGGTGGCGCAGTCGTTGAGAGTCCGCCTGCCGATGCAGGGGACACGTGTTCGTGCCCCGGTTCGGGAAGATCCCACATGCCGCGGAGCGGCTGGGCCTGTGAGCCATGGCCGCTGAGCCTGCGCGTCGGGAGCCTGTGCTCCGCAACGGGAGAGTCCACAGCAGTGAGAGGCCCGCGTACCGCAAAAAAAAAAAAAAAAAGATAAACAAAGCTGAACACTAGCTAAAGTGGTGACGCTAGACTTTATTCAGTAATACTTTTGCAACAGGAAAGAGTCCAGCATAAACTCAACTCAACTTCAATTCGTGCAGGGGTCTGAGATAGAATTATAAATTTGAGGTCAATGGTATATAAATGGTGTGTTGATTGCCTTCCCAATATCATTTCTCTTCCTTTTTTTTCCCAGTTGAGATATAATTGACATATGACATTGTGTAAGTTTAAGGTGTACAGTGTGTTGGTTTGACACATTTCTGTGTTGCAATATGATTACTACAATAGTGTTTGCTAACACCCCTGTTACGTCCCCTAATTATCATCTCTTTTTTGTGATGAGAACAATTAAAATCTAGTCTCTTAGCAATTTTGAAGTTTATAATAGATCATTGTTGACTATAAGTACTATGCTATGCATTAGATCTCCAGAACTTTTTTATTTACTAGTAGCAAGTTTGCACCCTTAAACATCTCCCAGTTCCCCCACCCACCCGACCCCACACACCCAGCCCCTGGTAACCACCATTCTATTCTCTGTTTTTAGTTCAGCTTTTTAGATTCCACATACAAGTGATATCATATAGTATCTGTCTTTCTCTGTCTGACTTATCTCTTAGCATTATGCCCTCAAGTTCCATCCATGTTGTTGGATGCAAATGGGTGAATTTCCTTCCTTCTTTCTCATGGCTGAATAGTATTTCACTGTATATATTTAAATTTCCTCCATTCTATCAGAGTCTTAAATTTGTTCAGGATACCATGTGCCCAGTTAAATATACCTTCCCTGACTTCCTGGCTGCTGGAAATTGTCAGCTCTGACCAAAGAGGTAAACAGAAGTAGTCAGGTAAGAGTTCCAGGAAACTTTATACAAAGTGATAGATTAGGCTTTCATAAATTTTTGTCATTCCCCCATCTACCTGCCTGGAATATGAAGTTGAACCTGGGGGCAGAGCATCTATCTTGTTATTTAAGGCAAAAAGAGCATGAAAATGAAAGCTACATGTGAGGATGGTGGAGAGGAACAGTCAAGGGTCCCTAGGACGCTGATGACATGGCAGAGCCCAGATCATGTATTTTTTTTAACATCTTTATTGGAGTATAATTGCTTTCCAATGGTGTGTTAGTTTCTGCTGTATAACAAAGTGAATCAGCTATACGTATACATGTATAGCTATACATGTACATATATAGATATATAGTATTTTTAATCTTACTAGAAAAATAAGCCCCCGTTTGGTTAAGCTAGAATAGTCACTTTTTTAGCTGTACAGTCGTCCCTCAGTATCCATGGGGGATTAGTTCTGTTGCAGGAAAGGGGATCCCTCCCAGGGCTCTTGTCTAACACTCAGAAATGAATTGTCCGAGGAGACACATGCTGGCAAAGCAAGAGACGTTATTGGGAAGGGGTGCCCGGGCGGAGAACAGTAGGGTAAGGGAACCCAGGAGATCTGCTCTGCCACGTGGCTCACAGTCTCAGGTTTTAGGGTAATGGGGTTAGTTTCCAGGTTGTCTCTGGTCAATCATTCTGACTCAGGGTCCTTCCTGGTGGCCCGTGCATTGCTCAGCCAAGATGGATTCCAGCAAGAAGGATTCTGAGAGGTTGGTAGGACATATAGACTGGAGTCTCCTCTCTCCTTTTGACCTTTACCAAATTCTTCCGGTGGGCAGTAGCTTATTAGTTCCACGTTCCTTACCAGGACCTCCTGTTGTAAGATAACTCATGCAAGTGGTTAGGATCATATCTGGCCAGGGTGTGTGGTTTTGGTCAGTGGTTCCCCTAACAGTTCCAGAACCCTCCCCAAAAGGATGCCAAAATCTAAGGAAGGTCAAGTCCCTTATACAAAATGGCATAGTTGGCCCTCTGTATCCGTGGGTTCCACACCCATGGGTACAGAAGGGGCCAACTGTATGTAGGCAAATGCAGTCCTGACACTGATGGCAACTGAACCCAAGGGCCTTAATGCAATTGCACAGGGATAGAATCTAGACAGTGAGAGGAGAGGAGGGCCTAGGAAGAATCCTGTGAGAACTTGTAACACTTAACGGCCAGGTACTGGAGGCTGACTTGCAAGGGAGAGTGTTTGAGAAAGAGTGCTTGGAAGTATCGGCAAGACCAAGAAGGAGAGGGATTAAAAGAACAAGCTCTGTCACCAGAATTCAATCCTGGCTCAGGTTACTACTAGCCAGATGACCTACAGTAATTGACTTAATTGTTCTGTGCCTCAACTTCCTCATTTGTAAAATGAGGATAATAATAGGGTTATTGTGAGGATGAGATGTGAAGGGCATAGAGTAAGCCCTCAGTCAACACTAGCTGCTGTTATTGTTAATCATTCCACAGAAAGAGGAAGTTTTTCTTTTTCGTAAAGGCTTATCTCTTGGGAAGCCTGGCACATGGTATTATCCCCCATGGGATTATCAGACATTAGTCATCAGACAGGTCTAATGAAATTTCTCTCTATGGTGTCGCAAAATTCCTTTTCCAAGTCTGCCTGGTTGGCCCTGTAGTTGTACACTGGCAAAAAGTTTTCCATTCAAAAAAACATTTAGAAGCGTTTGTTGAACCCCTTTCATGTGCGAGGACTGTGTTGGGTGATGGTGGGATACAAAGATGAATGTAATATTGCGTGTGTGTGTGTGTGTGTGTGTGTGTGTGTGTGTGTGTGTGTGTGTATGCATGGGGGAGGGGGCGGCAACAGCGACTGCTACTCTCTTGTTTTTGCTAGACTTGAACCAGATCAGATGCGAACCTGAGGAAAGCACCTTGTGGAGTCCAAGGATGAAGCTAACTTGGCAGACGGCAGAGCCAAGAGACAGAGAGATATAGAGAGTCCCAGTGCAATGGCATGTTTGAACACTGGCTCGAACAACGCCTTGTGAAAATTAATAAAGGGAAACCCTACTAAAATTGTCAGGAGGCCAGAAAGGGGAGATCTCATGCACATACAATTCAGATCCCAACCAGAAGAGATGTACCTTGCGTCTCCAGCAGGAAGTGACAATACTTTATCACCTCCAGAAAGAAGAAAAAAAGATTCTCTTTGCTTGGCAAGAGCTCAGCCAATGAGAGACTGTCACGACTCAGCCAATGAAAAGCCACTGTACTGGGAAACTTCCAGTTTTCCTCTAATGGACATTTTGTTTGTAATAGCCCCTCCCAACTTCCCCTTCTCCTCTATAAAAGAGTTTCCTCTCCTTTGCTTTACCGGGACTTGCATGTGGTTTTCTGTAATTGCATGTCCCAAACTGCAATTTTTTGCTACTCCCAAATAAACCCATTTTGCTGATAAAATAACCGGCTGTTTATTGTTTTAGGTTAACAAGCTGAAGAGAGTCGTATTTTCTAACTTTTCACGAATGGGATCCAATAAGTTGCTTAAACCATTTTGAATTAGATTTTCCTTCACTTAGAATGGAAACAGCCCTAAATGATGCTGGTGATAACATTTGCCTCCTGCCTTAAAATTTACTAATGACTTTGTTCCCAGTTGTTAATGCCCTAATTAAATGAACTGTTGAAGTTGCATAGTTAGCCAGTTTCAGAAACTGGAGTAAATTCTAAGTATCTTTTTTCTTTTTAATTACATTATGGAAAATTTCAAACAAATACAAAAGTAGAGACAATGGTATAATGAACCACTGTGCTTCTCTCACTCTTTTCAACAGTTAATCAACTCATGAACAAACTTATTGCACCTAGTCTGCCCTCCATCCCCTCCATCTGATTAGTATGCCCGGATCATAGGACCGCATCGTATCTGCCAAGGAGCAGGGAGAGGGGAGATCTAGCCCGCTTTAGACCCCAAGACTCCTCCAGCAGAGGATTTCCCTTGATGGTGGTAAGTCAAAAAAGCTGACTTTCCATTTTAAGTGGTAATAACAGTAATACAAAAGAGACAGAGGGTAATCAGGAAAAGCTTTTGTATAGGAAAAAGGATTAAACTGAGCTCTATGAGGCGGGTTGAATGTAGGCCCCTAAAGAGACAAGAGAATAGGATTTATTTTTTATTTCGAATATAAAAAATAAGTATAATAGTAAGAAAACTTGGAAAATTAAGAAATGTAGGAAAAATAGTCATTAAAATTCTTATTAACCAAAAAGCCATTGGGGTTTGGATTTTAATGTTTGATTTTTTTTGTTTTGTTTACTTGTTTTTTGTTTTTCTTTCTATATATAGGTTAATTGTAACTGTACCGCAAGTTTATATCCCTATATTTTTATTTAACAGGGTAAGCAGTATTCTAAGTTACCGTGGACTCTTTGTAAACATAATTTTTTTTTCTGGCTGTGCCACGTGGCTTGCGGGATCTTAGTTCCCTGACCAGTGATCAAACCTGGACCCCTGGACCCCAGCAGTGAAAGCACTGAGTCCTAACCACCAGACTGCCAGGGAAGTCCCTGTAAACATAATTTTTAATAGATGCATATTTCATTAAGGATGTATAGCATGGTTTATTTGATCAATCTCCCATATTTTGGCATTCTGATCCCTTTTATTGTGTCTGATTATATATAACTATGTAATGAGTATTTTTTTTTCTTTAAAACTTTTTCTGAATTTTGAGTTAAATTGTAGCAAAATTACTGGTAAAAGAGTATGAATATTATAGAATGGGGTATTTCTAATACTGATTTTACACCATCTTACACTGTTATCTCAAAAGGTGATTCAAACTTCTTAAGGTAAAATTGATAGAAGCATTAATTTTAAGAATATAAGACCTAGAGTGTATGTCATAGAAATATAATTTGGGGTTTGCTTTTTTTTTTCTGGCCGTGCTGCATGGTTTGTGTGTGGGATTTTAGTTGCCCAACCACCAGGGAATTCCCCTACAAATATAATTTTTAAGTGGGCACACAGCCATCCAGAAAAAAAGACTACATTTCCCAGCCTCCCTTGTAGCTAAGTGTGATCATGTGATTAAGTTCTGGTCAGTGAGATATAAGCAGAAGTGTTCTCTTGGCAGTGGATGGAAACCTTCCCCAATGGGTGCTTTTTGCCTTTTTTTTTTTTCCTCTTCTTTTTTTACTTTACTGGCTGGTAATATGCATGCCACCATTTGGGATAATGAGCATAAGGACAAAAGCCTAGTCACAGTGGGAGACAAGCTGGAAGAGGCCAGGGTCACTGAGAACTTTGAGGACTGCACCCACCATTCCACTCCCTCCACTTCCCTCCCCTTTGCATGGGAGAGAGAAAGTTCCATCTTAAGCCACTGGTGGTTTGGGTTTTCTACCACATACAGCCAAACCTTATTCTAACTAAATATGGCTTTAGAAACTAGGAATAGCGTTGTTACATTCTTTTTCATCAGCCCAGAGAAGGAAAGAGTTACTGCCCTGGCAAAAAGCATTTCAAATGTACTTTGAGAACACGTCATTAGGTTTGGCTTAAGTATTGCCGATTCCAACAAAAAAGAAAACTTTAGTGGCAACAGCCGGAAATCCCAAGTAAAACTATAGGATTCATGATGTCCAACTTCCAATTTAGTTACCTCAAGTGTAAAAGAAAAAAAAAGAGAGTAGGGGTAGGGTAAATATATCCCAGTTTATCTTTTTTCCAGAGATTACCATCCCTACTCCAAGAACTATTAAAAAGTCCTCTTGAGAAAACTGAAACCAAAAATAAAGTGGCACTGGCCTCTCTCTGGGAACACATTTAACTCTGCTCTGAGAAGGATAACCTGTTTTAATTTGCTAAAGCCCAAGTCTAGCTCTGTTCTCCTCTGAGCTGGGAAAAAGAAACCACTAAGAAAATATTTTAAAACAAAAATGTCAATCTAAAAAAGAGAAACAAAATGCCAAGTCAAAAGAAAGTCACGTTAGAATGTATTTTGGTGAAAGCACAGATAACTCTGGGGCTCAGATATGTTGGGAATGGGGAATCAGGGATTTTTGTTGTTGTTTGTCAAAATAAAGTGCTCATTTCTGGGGGCAGCGAAGGGAGTAAAATGTTTTGCTGGGATGTTTAGAAGCAATCCTGGCCCTTGCTTTTTCCTGCCATTAGGAATTTGTTGGCAGTTAAAATCAGAGTCAGGTTCAAAAGCAAAGAGCAGCCTGTAGGTGACCCTCTTCAGAATGAAATAGCATCGCCAATGACATAGCTTAATTTGATGTCTTAGGGTGTAAAGAACTCTCTCGACCAGATCTCCCCACTCAGTGTCCTCTCTGCCAAACCACGTGTGATAGGTCTGACCAGTTCCTGTAAGATGCCTTCTCTCCCTCTAACTCATCCTGGATTGAAGCTTTGGGTGCTTGCAAACGAGCTATAGAGGGGCCATCCAGTCTGTGATTACGCACGGCAAGATATCAACCCAAGCCAGCTTCTTCCCGCCAGTCTGCACACCTCTGAACTACTCCAATCAGTGTTCACCTGGGGAAAGCAAAGTTGAGTTTTGTCTTAGGCAAAGCCTAACAGAGGTAGCAAATCTGTTTCCAAAATAAATCGTATAGTGCATCTCAAAGCCAATGGGATTAAAAAGAAACCTGCAGGGCTCCCCTGGTGGCGCAGTGGTTGAGAGTCCGCCTGCCGATACAGGGGACACGGGTTCGTGCCCCGGTCCGGGAGGATCCCGCATGCCGCGGAGCGGCTGGGCCCGTGAGCCATGGCCGCTGAGCCTGCGCGTCTGGAGTGTGCTCCGCAACGGGAGAGGCCGCAGCAGTGAGAGGCCCGCGTACCGGAAAAAAAAAAAAAAAAAAAAAAAAAAGAAACCTGCAAACATCCTCAGCCATTCTATTATTGTGATAAATAATTAACCTTCAGCAAGTCAAATTTATGTATGGACTTTAGGAAGTTTCTGATGTCATAAGTCTTTTTTTTTTTTTGCGGTACGCAGGCCTCTCACTGTTGTGGCCTAGGGTAAAGGAGAGGGTTGTAGAACTTGGCGATGAAACCTATACTCTCTTGGGGAAAAAGAAAAAAAGACTGGGGCGTATAACTTTAATCGCTGATGGGTTTTAGCATTACATTCCAGTGTGTTCCACCAGCGACACAGCTCGTTATTACCTTGGGCTTTTTCTTCAAAAGCCACCTGCCTGCTTCCCTAGCGCCTGGAAGGTTGCCCTTGTTCCTTGCTCACTTTCCCTTTAAGACTCGTTAGTGTTTCAGCTGGTAAAGGTCCAAGTGCCCTCTGGAATAATTGGCATGATGTGCAAATTTTCCATTTCGGAAACGAAAGAGCCTGTTCTCCAGGGAGGGCTCTTCCAGGTAATTGCTCTCTGAGAGATTCCTGCCGCTACCTTGGCAGCCTTCACCAGAGACAAATCCCTTTTGCTGTTAGGACAAGCTAGAAACCCAGAGATGGAAAAACAGGAGCTCAGGACAGACATGCCAAGACCTTTGAAACCAGTGACCTTTCCAAACAGAGGTCAGCACAGGCCAAGGCATATGAACCCCGCCTCCCCCCTCCCGGCAAGACAGGCACAACAGCTCTGCCCCAACATTTCCATCGCCTTCCTTTCTCAAGAGAGCTTCCTTTTTCGAAGGAGGGTTGATAGAGGGAGCTAATGTATTAATCAGGATTCCAAGCAGGGAGAGAAAAGCCTTTAACAACTTGGGCTGGAGGGAGGCACCCAAAGGATGTGCTGGATGAGGAAAACTGGTTTGCTAACCTGAGGGCAGCTCCAAGAGGAATTTGGGTGAGAAGGGGAGAGTGAGAAGGAGAGACTTGGAAAAGAGGGAAGTCCTCCCTCAGCCACCACCCGCGACCCCAGGCAGAGGATGTGTGGGGGAGGGGGGAGGGAGGCTGGAGGGAGCGGTGACAGAAGAACGGGTGGCAGGCTGGAAAGAAGCATGGAAGAATAAAAATGGAGTTGTGGTCTCCTGTGAGTTGTGCGCTGGAGATCCCCTTCCTCAGCTCTGCTTTGAAATCTTCAGTAACGTTTCTGTTGCTCCCTGTTGTGGTCAGTGCATCCTTTTGGTTTTTTCGTCGTTGTTCGTTTGTCTGTTTTGTTTTGCTTTTTGTGGGGCTATTTTGGCCCTGCTGCGTGGCATGTGGGATCTTGGTTCCCCGACCAGGGCTCGAACGCGCACCCCCTGCATCGGCAGCGCTGAGTCTTAACCACTGGACGGCCAGGGAAGTCCCGAGTGCATCCTTTTGGGGGACGCTGGGGAGCTGCTCATTCTGTGGTCTGTTGACACTGGGTGAAAAGAGGGAGCGGCTGGACACAGGAGATAGGAAAGCCCCAGCTGGGTTATGGCACTTTGGGGTGGAGAAGGGAGGCTCGAAGCCCCCAGGATGAGGGGAGATGTGAACTTGGAACTGCCTGACTCCAAAGCTCATGCCTTAATTATCTGTACAGTCGCATCTTCCCACACCCCCCTTTCCCAGCCCCTGCATGGAGCTTTGGGACTGTGGGAATTCATGTCTACGAGCTTCTGGCCCCTATATCTGGTAGGAGGAGCATAGCATGGGGCATAAATATGTGGGTTTTGGAGCCAGATTCTCTGGGTTTGAATCCTAGCTCGGCCATTTACTAGTAGTGTGACCTTGGGCAAGTTATTCCGATTCTCTGCACCTTTCTTATCTGCAAAGGCGAGACAATAACCATGCCTTCTTTAAAGAGTTGTTAGGGGAAGTAATTGAGATACGCACAGAAGAATTTTAGCACAATGCACTAAATGTTAGTTGTTATCATTATTTCTGACAACAACACAGGATCATGCCACGAAGAGCCCTGCAGTTCAGTGATGGTTATGGTACCCTTATATCCATCTTTCTGATCCACAGAAAGAGTTCAGGTTCTGAGGCCAAACAGACTGGGTTCCAATCTCAGCTCTGCCCCTTCTGGCTGAATCACTCTGGGCAAATTACTTAACCTCCCTGTGAAAGGGGTAAAAAACCACCTCACCTGAGGTGCAGGCTTGTTGGGCGGGTAAACTAACGTGAAAAGTAGCTGACCAAGGCCTGTCCATCTGTTTTGATCATGACACTGTCTAGGAGCTCCCCTGCCCTACTATGCTTTACTACACATATATTCTAAATAGCTCTGGGGGCTCCTAGGACATCAGACTTCTTCCACATTTGGTTAAGTTTGACTGGAGTCAAACTCAGTGAGAACTGTTCCCTCTGTTTTGTCTGGAAACCCAGTTGGCCTCATCTTAGCATCTTGCTGGGCAGGTTGGCTGAAGTATGACAGAGGCTATTTTGAGATTGCTGGGAAAACTAAACTGGCCAAGATGGAATAAACTAAGTCAAACACATTTATTATGAGCCAGAGCCTTTTCCTCTAGCTTTGGGCAGTTCTGCATGTTAGCTGCTTCCTCTTCCCCTTCCAGGGACCTCCCCAAAGGCTTTTGTCACTGATTGCCACAATCTGTAATGTTTATTCCTCCTAGGATACCAAGTCCCGTTATAGTCCCTCTAGAAGGCTTGATTTCCCTTTGTGTGTTGCCCGGGGACCAAGACATTTTGTTTGGCTGTTGAAAGAGTAGCCCCAGAAAGTTGAAGGACTTGGGAGCATATATATCCCTATATATGTGGTTAGAGATGCATTGAAATTGCCCTAGAAGAATACATCTGAAGGCTAATGCAGCTATCTCTAAATGTGAGATAACATGTTTTGTTTTGTTTTTTTAATCTGTACTTTCTAATCTTTTCTACAACGAAAAGTATGGCTTTTGCAATAGGGGAAAAATAATTGTTAAAGATAAAAGTGATATTTTTAGCTAGAAAATCCCTCCAACAGATGTTTATCAAGGCTGTATTGTGTGGACAGCACTGGGCGTGGCACTGGATGAACAAAAGGGATAAGACCGCTGCACTCAGAGAAACTGTAATAAATCGAGGGAAACCTTCAGTAAACTAATAAATACGTCATGACAAAATGAGATGCCTGCTTTGAAAGAAATGACCTGGGTGCTATGGTTGAGAGTGATGGAACCTGCTTGAGAAAGCAGTTCCCTAGGCTCAGATTTTTAGGAGGAAAAGGAGGCTGCAATGCACAGAGTGGGCAGAGGACGGTTCCAGACACCGCAAGGGTCTGCAGGATGGTCCTGAGACAAGAGCAAGTTTGACACATGGGAAGGAGTGTTTGGAGAACAGAGGTGAGATTTGGAGGGGAGGGGCCAGTTCATGCAGAGCCCCTAGGCCTTGATAGAGAGTTTTTTGGTCTTTATTCTAAATGCAAGAGGAAGACTGTTAGGAGGCTCTTGAAAGAAAGGAGGCTGGGATGGTGCCCATGGAGATGGAAAGAGGTGCGTGGATTTAGGGCATTTTGAAGACAAAACATGCCGTTGGACTGGAGGTGGGGAGTGAGAGAGGGCAGTGACACAGATGGCTTCCCATTTCCTGGCTTGGAATTATCCATCAAAGTGAGACAGAATGTGGGAGGAACAGGTTTGGACTTAAACTTCAGATGACTGGGTTTATTAAAAGGGCAGCGTTCAGAGGTGGCTCAGACCTCTGATGTGATAAAGTTCAATGCAAACAAGAGAAACAATTCACCCAGTTGCTTTGGCACAAGTTAACAGCTTTAAAAAGGTTTAGTTCCTTATTTATAGAACTGTTAAGGACTTAAAAGAGTCACGTATATGTTTGAGTTGTACTTGATTTCATTTTATGGCTGACAATACGTGCTAGAGGGGCAGTTGGTGGCTTGAGGTTTCACAAAGATAACAGGTATAACCCTTGTGAAATAAAAGTCTTATTTTTATGGCAAGACAAGAAAAATTTAAACAAAAATCTCTGCCCTTTGGCCTCCTCTCTCCCCCACTGTGCATTGTGTTTCTGCATTGTACATTGACCAGACCTCCCCCATCGGTAGAAATACCTGCTCGGCCATAAAGAACAACATTCTCCCAGCATCAACAAGACAACTCCTTAAAAGATAGCATTCCTTCTTGATCTTGTAAGGGGCCACATGACCCACCACGATGAGGCTTATATCTGGATTATGTAAACTGTCAATAATACGTCATTTGAGGTACCGTCCTCTGTCTCAAAAAACTTATGTAACTGTGCCTTGACTTCTAAGGGGGTGGAACAGTTCTCAGAGCTTTCTGAGATGCTCTTCCCAGGTTATAATCCTCAAATTTGGCTTGAATAAAATTTTCCATTTTTTTCTTAGATTGAATGATTAATTTTTTGTCGACACCCTCATTAAAATCAAAGGTCTACTATAGATATACTAGACAACATATTTTGGACAAATTACTGGAATAATTTCCAATAAACTTTATGGAAAATATAAAGTGGCTACTAGTTGGTATATAGCCTAAGGATAGACAATAGTTGTCCTTTTTTTTTTTTTTTTTTTTACGGTACGCGAGCCTCTCACTTTTGTGGCCTCTCCCGTTGCAGAGCACAGGCTCTGGACGTGCAGGCTCAGCGGCCATGGCTCACAGGCCCAGCCGCTCCGCGGCATGTGGGATCTTCCCGGACCGGGGCACGAACCCGTGTCCCCCGCATCGGCAGGCGGACTCTCAACCACTGCGCCACCAGGGAAGCCCAAAAGTTGTCCTTTATCTAGCACTTACTGTGTGTCGCTCATTCTGTTATACACCATAAATAAAAATCCTGTATGAGCCCCACGTTATTTACCATCCAATTTACATGTGAGAAAAAAGACTCAGAAAGGTTAAGTAACTTCCACAGAGTCACAGAACTAGCATGGGGCAAAGTCTGTATTGGACCCAGGTCTGGGCTGACTAGAAAGCTTGGGCTTCTATCAAGCAGATGTTGTCTTTGGTTTGCAGAATGGGTTATCTGGGAAGCGTAGGCTGAGATGGGATTGGGAACGAGAAAGGTTTATTGGGGAGTGACACCCATGGAAAGGCAAGACTCCAGTGCAGACCTGTCAAAGTCTCTGGAGCCCAAAACAGCAAATATTCATTATCTCATAGTTTCTGTGGGTCAGGAATCCAGGCCCAGTTTGGCTGGGAGCCTCTGGCTGAAGGTCTCTCAAGAGGTTGTAGTCAAGCTCTACTGGGGCCACGGTCTCATCTGAAGCCTCCACTGGAGAGGGAATATGCCTCAAAGCTCACTTGTATGGTGGTTGACAGGCCTTCGTCCCTCATCCCAGGGACCTCTCCTCAGGACTACCTCATTATGTGGCAGCTGACTTCCCCCAGGGACAGTGAGAAAGAGGACCCAAGGTGGAAGTCACGGCCCTTTATAATCGAATCTTGGAAGTGACGTCTTATCACTCCTGCCACATTCTATCAGGAGGCAGGGACCACTGGCAGCCATTGCAGAGGCTTCCTCCCATAGGCAGGTGCATATTCAAGTAAACAACACGGATGACAATAATAATATTAGCCACCGTGTGTTGACCATTTGCTGTGAATCAGGTGTGGGATTTGGCCCTGAATACATCATCTCACCACGACGCCTTCATTCACACAGGATTCATCAGGTATCAGGCCCTGTGAGCTGCTGAGAACAGAATGATACATGAAGTGCACTTCCTGCCCTTGAGGTGCTCATGTCCAGGGATACAATTTGACAAAGGAGGAAAAGAGAGGTCACACAGTTAGTGGGTAAGTGGCTGAGCCAGGAGGGCAAAACTGGTTAGTGTGACTTCAAGGCCAGTAATTTTTATGAAGACAGCCTACTCCAGAAAACATTGCTAGTCTAAGAACAATTGGGAGGAAGGAACAAGTCACAAGAATATATGCAATGTGCTTCCATTTGTATGAAGTTCAAATAGGGGGGCTTGCGGCTTCCCTGGTGGCGCAGTGGTTGAGAATCTGCCTGCTAATGTGGGGGACACGGGTTCGGGCCCTGGTCTGGGAGGATCCCACATGCTGCGGAGCAACTGGGCCCGTGAGCCACAACTACTGAGCCTGCGCATCTGGAGCCTGTGCTCCGCAACAAGAGAGGCCGCGATAGTGAGAGGCCCGCGCACCGCGATGAAGAGTAGCCCCCGCTTGCCGCAACTAGAGAAAGCCCTCGCACAGAAATGAAGACCCAACACAGCCAAAAAATAAAAATTAATTAAATTTTTAAAAAACTGGCTTGCTTAGCGGTGCACAAATAGTCATAACCCTAAAGAGAAAGGCATGGAAATGATTTGCACAGGTTAGGCTCGTGACCGCCTCTGGAGGAGGAGGGGAATATGATTTGGGATGGAGGCCTCACAAGGCTGAGTGCCCTTTTAGACCTGGTTGGTTGTTATATGGGTGTCCAGTTTATAATGATGCATTAAACTGTACATGTGTTTTTATTTACTCCTCTGTATATATCAGATATCTCACAATAAATAAAATGACAATAAAAAACCAATTGCATTGAGCGGGGTGTTATTTGCCAGGTGCAGGCACCTGTGATGGCAGGTAAAGAGGTCTCTTTTATAGACATGAGGGGCATAAGGTCTTTTTGCCTTTGGCACACATAGATTCACAGGCTGGCTCACCCCTATGTTCTTAACATGTGTTACACCCAAAATAAATTCTGAGGAGGACAAGCGCTTGGTGAGATCATCTTGCAATTTGATACAGCAAGGTTGAGCAAGTGGGGTTTTCCTATTCCAGAAAGGGCTGCTGGAGACGATTCCCATTATAACAATGGCCACTTAGATCAGTACAAAGCAAAGAGCAACTTTGTAGAGAAGTGCCAGGGAAAGCTCACTCCCTGGGTACCTCAGATTAATTAGGCTTTAATTTATTCCCTTTTAGAATCTGTCCAAAAATCAGAGGGGTCTTTTGGGGTGGGTTCTGTGTGAGGCTGTGAAGCCAGACCAGCTGGAAATACTTGAGAGGGATTTGGAAGCCAGTCTCTGTCCATCGGTAGGGATAGGGGCCTGGGGGTCGGGAGCTGGGAGATGTCCGATCTCTTTGGGGGATTTGGAGCTCCTTCTAACCAGTCCCACCGTAGTCAGTTGGAGCTTTGCTCTCTGAATTACCAGCCCTCTAGATGCCCCGGGTTCATGACAGCATCCTTCCACCATCAATTTCAGAGGAGGTAGGGTTGCCAGATAAAGTACTGGACGCCTGTTAAATCTGAATATCAGATAAGTAATGAATAACTTTTTAGTATAAGCATGCCCCAAGTATTGCATGGGACATACTTGTACTAAAAAAAAGTATTCATTGCTTATCTGAAATTCAAATCCAACTATTCAACTGAGCATCCTCTATTTTTATTTGTGTATTTATTTGGCAAGCCTAGGGGAGAGATACCCAGCATCTAGCAAAGGAAAGGACAGCTGGATGCAGGCAAAATGCTCCTGGGCTCTGTGCAGCCAGCAGTGCCTACATTTGCTTGATCTGCTCACATTTCGCTCCCTTTTGCCAGCCCTTGCGGGTTTCTACCTACTGTGCAGGATGCACACCTGCTTTGCACTGGATATTTGATAATATTAAGGAATTATTGTTGATTATGAAGTATAATAATGACATTTGGGTTTTTTTCATTTTGTTTTTTACTTTTTTTTTTGGCCACACAGTGTGGCATGCAGGATCTTAGTTCCCTGACCAGGGATCAAACCCATGCCCTGCTGCAGCGGAAGCACAAAGTCTTAACCACTGGACCACCAGGGAAGTCCTGACATTACATATTTTTAAGGAGCTCTTATCTCTTAGAAATGTAGAGTAAAATATTTATAGATTAAGCAATGTGTGACATTTGCTTCAAAATAATATGAGGAGGGAACGTATGTTGTCCAAAAAAAAAAAAAAAGGCATCTTATGGTTGCCTGAGAACAGCAGCAGAGGGAGGGATGGACTGCAAATGGGCACAAGAAAATTTGGGGGATGATAGAAATGTTTTGTGTTTTGATTATGGCAGCGGTTTCAAGGATGTATATATACATCTGTTAAATCTCGTCAAATTGTACACTAAAATGGATGCAATTTATTGTATATAAATTTTACTTTAATAAAGGTATAACCTCAATAAAGGCATACCTCAATAAAAGTACTAGTTGAGGGCTTCCCTGGTGGCGCAGTGGTTGAGAGTCCGCCTGCCGATGCAGGGGACGCGGGTTCGTGCCCCGGTCCGGGAAGATCCCACATGCCGCGGAGCGGCTGGGCCCGTGAGCCATGGCCGCTGAGCCTGCGCGTCGGGAGCCTGTGCTCCGCAACGGGAGAGGCCACAGCAGTGAGAGGCCCGCGTACCGCAAAAAAAAAAAAAAAAAAAAAAAATAGATAATAAGGAAAAAAGAAGAAGAAAACTCCAAATTAAATGTTTTGGGATTTCTCAATAAGAGACAGCTGCTAAAAAAAATTAGATTTGATTCAAATAACTGCAAATGACTGAAAGATAACTATTTTCTGGAAAAATGCTATACTTAGATCTCCTCTGACTGCAAATTTTCACTGCACATTAATGAAAACAAAACACGAGAATCCAAAAGAGTGGGAGTGCAAAATAATACAGCCGCTTTGGAAGACAGTCTGGCGGTTTCTGAAAAACTAGACATAGTCTTCCCACATGATCCGGCAATCAGATTTCTTGGTATTAACCCAAATGCGTTGGAAACTCATGTCTACACACAAACCTGTATCCAAATGTTTATAGCAGCTTTATTCATAACTGCCAAAACTTGGAACCAAGCAAGATGTGCTTCAATAGGTGAATGGATAAACGAATCGTGGTACATCCGTACAATGTAATATTATTCAATGATAAAAAGATATAAGCCACTTGGGGGCAGGGGTGGGGGAAATATTGGTCAAAGAGTACAAACTTCCAGTTATAAGATTAACAAGTTTGGGGATCTGAGGTACAACGTGGTGATTATGGCTAATAATACTGTTTCATTTACTTGAGAGTTGCTAAGAGAATAGATCTTAAATGTTCTCACCACAAAGAAAAAGGGAGGAAGGAGGGAGGAAGGAAGGAAGAGAGGAAGCAAACAAGCAAGCCACCAAGCCAGGAAAAGCCATGGAAGAACTATAAATGCATATTTCTAAGTGAAAGAAGCCAATCTGAAAAGATTACATACTGTATGATTCTAAATATATGATGTTCTGGAAAAGGCAAAACTACAGAGACAGTAAAAAGATCAGTGTTGTCAGGGGTTGGGAACAGGGGACGAATGAGTAAGTGGAACACGGGATTTTTAGGGCAGTGAATCTATTGTCTGATACTGTGCATGACATTATTATGCATTTGTCAAAACACATAGAACTGTATGACACAAAGAGTGAGGCCTAATGTCAACCAGGGCCCTTAGTTAATAATAATGCATCATTATTGATTCATTAATTGTAACAGGTATAACACACTAATGCCAGATGTTAATAACACGGGAAAGTGTATACTTGGGGAGAGGGGGTATATGGGAACTCTTTGTACTTTCTGCCCAATTTTTCTGTAAACCTAAAACTGCTCTAAAAAATGTCTACTAATTTTTTAAAAGATAAGGAAAATAGAAGAAAAAATCCAAATAAGATGTTTTGGCATTTTTCAAAAGATAAAAATTTTTGGAATTAAAAGAAAATTCATCGGAATTAGATTTGGTTGAGATAAGTACAAACACCTGGAAGAAAATTATTACCATCTAGAAGGATTGTACACACAGATTTTCTCTACAGATGTGCCCTTTGGTCTCTCTTTGTTTAGCCCAGCGGCATCTTGCCTGTAACTGTCCGGTGTTTGCACCATTGTTCTCTGGTTCAGAAGGGTGACTCCTGTTCACAAAGGGTGAAAGAGCAGGGTATGCAGGGAGGCCTTCCAGAAATTTGACAAGAGTGAGGGGGACTTTGAAATATTAATCCAGCCACACTTACAAATCCTGCTGACAAGGCTGGGAAGTTGGGATTCTGAGCTGCTTATAAGCCTTCTCGCAGCAGGGGTGGCCTCCTTTAGCTGTTGGGAACCAGCCTCCAGCCTCGTGTCCGTGTCTGGGAGGACACACCCAGTTCTGACTAAATGAGAACGTGAAAGGTTCTGACTGGATTCTGCTGGCTGGGAATGGAGCCACCTGTCTGGAGGGAGAACAGGTCGTGCCTAACTCAAGGGTGCTCCCAAGTGGCTGTGGACCAGCAATGGTCCCCTGCAGAGAAGCAAGAAATGTGAGCCCAACTCTAAGTATCAGGACATGGAGAACATGGAGAAGCCTGGGACTGCACTTCCACTAGTGGGCTGGATATGTGAGCATCACAGGGTACACCAGAAGTTCAGAACAACTACTGATGATAACTAATATTTATTCAGCACTTACTCCGTACAGGCATTGGGCTATGTGTTTATGTGAAATACCGCATGTAATCTTCACAACCATCACAAAGCAGTTACTATTTGCATCTCCATTTTAAGAGATTAAGTAACTTGCCCAGGTCACAAAACTATTACGTGGTAGAGCTGGGATTTCACTCTGCCCGCTGGACCTTCCATCCTATCCTCGTAAACACTGTCCTAGTGAGGAGGAGGGCAAAGAGATTAGAAAGAGGGAGTGTTCTTTAAATGGCTACAATGGCTTTGAGTCATTACTGCTTGATGAGGCCTATAGATGGGTCTAGTGATAATACAAGAACCTGAAAGTGGGGGTGAGGGGGTGGGCAGGGAGTCGAGGATGACGAACAGCTGTGATGAGTTGATGAGCAGCTGTGATGAGTGCCCTCTTGCTGGATGAAAGCTTTTCAAGAGCAAAAGTGTGGTCTCTGTAGCCCCAGTGCCTAGCATGGTGATAGGCACATAGTAGGTGCTCAATAAAGGTCTGCTGAATGAATGCAAGAAAGAATTTTTTTGGCCATCAGAGCCATTTACATGGAACTCTCCCATAGGGCCCTAATAAATACCTGATTGCCTGCTGGTGATATTTTTTATTATGATAAAATATAGATAGCATAAAATTGACAATTTTAACCTTTTTTTTCCAGAAGAAAGTAACCTGGTCTTTTAATGTTATCATCAGTGCTGTCATAGGGCATCATACAATATCCGAACTGGAGAGTGGAATTTTGAAATTTGGTATTGCTCATGGTTGCAGTCCAATCAGAAACCTCGTATATATGCCCCTGCATTGCTCTCTGTGCTGTAGTGGGATTGAAGATGGACAGAAGTGGAAGGGGCTACATCAGTCTGGTGCTGAGCTAGGTGAGAGTGAGCAACTTTAAAGTGTAAATGAAGAGCATCATTCATGAAGGTGACTGATGTCACAGCTCCGGTACTTGGGATCACAGCCTGCAGTAAAGTGGCGGTGATACTGTAACCCCCTTAAAGGGGCTGTGCCGTTTTAACCATTTTAAAGAGTACGGTTCAGTGGTATTGTGTATATTTACATTATTGTGCATGCTGACGATTTTTAAATGATACACAGATTAACGAAGCAATAATCCCTTTCCTTTCTAAACTAGTCTATATTAGTGTTGGTCAGGATGGCATAGGTTATGCTTCAGTGACAAAAAACTCCAAAATCTCAGTAGCTTGAAAACAATAAAGGTTGATTTTTAGCTCACGCTACATGTCCATTGCAGGTCAGCTGGGAACCAGGCTGATGGGAGAGACGCTATCTGGAGTATTGCTGGTTGCTACGGCACAGAGAAAAAAGTGGCATATCTTGTACTGGCTCTTAAAATATCTGTTCACACGTAATTGGTCAAAGCAGGTCCCATAACCACCCCTAACTTAAAGAGGTTGCGGAAGTACAGTCTTATCACGTGTCTGGAAAGAAAGAAGCAGAGTATTTGTGAAGAGCCCTGTGAAAGCTACAAGTCTCTTTCAGTTACAAATGGCAAATCATATTTGAATCGGCCAGAGCAGTAAGGGGAATTTGCTGACTTACCTGAGTCTAGGGGGCGTTTGGCTTCAGACACAGTTGGATCTAGATACTCAGAGTCGTCTTCAGTGATCCAGCTCCCTTTTGTTTGGGCTTCATTCTCAACTAGTGTCTCCCTAGTCATGATAAAAATAGCAACCAGCAGTTTCTTATTATCCACCAACTCTGAAAGGAAGAGTCTCTTCCCATTATTTCCTACAAAACTCCCTGGACTGATTTTCTGGTCCTCCATGCTCTGGGGCCCCCTCCAGTCTTGTGGATCCTAGGGGCGTAGGAGGGAGAGAGGAGGGGGGAAGAGGAGAGAGGCTGATGGTGGGGGGCAGACCCTCCAGGACTGGAGGATCTGGGGTGGCATGGAGGGTATCTCCCCTACCCACTTGGCCCCAGGAAGCCTGTTGGGCTTCCAGGTCTGATCCCCTCCCTGCCTTCTGGGGCCCCCTCTGTCTATATGGCTACTAGGGGCATAGGAGGGAGGGGAGGGGAAGAAAAAGAGATGCCAATGGGGAGGGGCCCTCTGGGATCAGGGGATCGGAGGGAACGTGCCTAGCATTTCCCCCACATATTCAGGCCCAGTGAGCCTGCTGGGGTCCTGGACCTGGTCCTCCGACCTCCAGGGCCAGAGGCACTCCTGGGCCCCTCCTGCTGAGTTAAGCCTAAGCCCCACCCCCTAGCCAAGGCCTTTTCCAGCTTCTTTTTTTTTTTTGTCTCCACATTTTTACTACAGTGGTTCTGTTTCACCTTCTGGTTGCTGTTTCATCTATATTTTTACTTTTTTACTCTTTCTAACATATCTGTTAATTTTCTAACCTTATTTTATTTTTTACTCTTTGTTACAGTTCTGCTCCTTTTATTCTTTTCTGTTTTTTCTGCCCCACACGGCTTGTGAGACTTTGGTTCACAAGCCCACGGTCGGGCCAGAGCTCATGTGCTGGGAGCTCCAGGTCCAAACCACTGGACTAACAGAGAGCCTCAGACCCCAGGGAATATTCATCAGAGTGCGGTCTCCAGGAGGACCTCATCTTGGCACCAAGACCCAGCTCTACCCAACAGCCTACAAATTCCAGTGCTGGAAGCCTCAGGCCAAACAACCAGTAAGACAAGAACACAATCCCACCCATCAAAAAAAAAAAAAAATGAGGGCTTCCCTGGTGGTGCAGTGGTTGAGAGTCTGCCTGCTGATGCAGGGGACATGGGTTCGTGCCCTGGTCTGGGAAGATCCCACATGCTGTGGAGTGGCTGGGCCCATGAGCCATGGCTGCTGGGCCTGCGCATCCGGAGCCTGTGCTCCGCAGCGGGAGAGGCCACAACAGTGAGAAGCCCACATACCACAAAAAAAAAAAAAAAATGAGATGACAAAAAAATATGCCACAGATGAAGGTGCAAGGTAAAAACCTAAAATACCAAATAAATAAAGAGGAAAAAGGCAACCTATCTGAAAAAGAATTCAGAGTAATGATAGTAAAGATGATCCAGAATCTCGGAAATAGAATGGAGGAACAGATTGAGAAAATACAAGAAACGTTTAACAAAGATCTAGAACTAATGAACAAACAAACAGAGATAAACAACACAATAACTGAAATGAAAAACACACTAGAAGTAATCAATAACAGAATAACTGAAGCAGAAGAACGAATAAGTGAGCTGGAAGAATGGTGGAAATAACTGCCAAGGAGCAGAATAAGAAAAAAGAATGAAAAGAATTGAAGACAATCTAAGAGACCTCTGGGACAACACTAAACATGCCAACATTTGAATTATAGGGGTCCCAGAAGAAAGAGAAAGAAAGGGTCTGAGAAAATATTTGAAGAGACTATAGTGGAAAACTTCCCTAACATGGGAAAAGAAATAGGCACCCAAGTCCAGGAAGCACAGAGAATCCCATACAGGATAAACCCTAGAAGAAACACACCAAGACACATATTAATCAAACTAACAAAAACTAAATTCAAAGAAAAAATATGAAAAGCAAAGGGAAAAGCAAAAATAACATACAAAGGAATCCCCATAAGTTTATCAGCTGATTTTTCAGCAGAAACTCTGCAGGCCAGAAAGGAGTGGCAGGATATACTTAAAATGATGAAAGAAAAACACCTACAACCAAGATTACTCTACCCAGCAAGGATCTCATTCAGATTCGATGGAGAAGTCAAAAGCTTTACAAACAAGCAAAAGCTAAGAGAATTCAGCACCACCAAACAGACTTTACAACAAATGCTAAAGAAACTTCTCTAGGTGGGAAACACAAGAGAAGAAAAAGACCCACAAAAACAAACCCAAAACAAGAAAATGGTAATAGGAACATACATACTGAAAATGACCTTGAATGTAAATGGATTAAATGCTCCAAACAAAAGACACAGGCTGACTGAATGAATACAAAAACAAGACCCATATATATGCTGTCTACAAGAGACCCACTTCAGACCTAGGACACATACAGACTGAAAGTGAGGGGATGGAAAAAGATATTCCATGCAAATGGAAATCAAAAGAAAACTAGAGTAGCAATATTCATATCAGATAAAATAAACTTTAAAATAAAGACTGTTACAAGAGATAAGGAAGGACAATACATAATGATCAAGGGATCAATCCAAGAAGAAGATATAACAATAATAAATATTTATGCACCCAACATAGGAGTACCTCAATACATAAGGCAATGCTAACAACAATGAAAGGGGAAATTGACAGTAACACAATAATAGTAAGGGAATTTAACACCCCACTTACACCAATGGACAGATCATCCAAACAGAAAATAAATAAGGAAACACAAGCTTTAAATGACACAATAGACCAGATAGATTTAGTTGATATTTATAGGACATTCCACCCAGAAGTGGCAGAATACACTCTCTTCTCAAGTGCACACGGAACATTCTCCAGGATAGATCACATCTTGGGTCACAAATCAAGCCTTGGAAAATTTAAGAAAATTGAAATCATATCAAGCATCTTTTCTGACCACAACACTGAGATTGGAAATCAATTACAGGAAAAAAACTGTAAAAAGCACAAATACATGGAGACCAAACAGTGTGCTACTAAATAACCAAGAGATCACTGAGGAAATCAAAAAAGAAATAAAAAAATACATAGAAACAAATGACAACAAAAACACAATGACCCAAAACCTATGAGACGCAGCAAAAACAGTTCTAAGAGGGAAGTTTATAGCAATTCAATCTCACCTCAAGAAATGAAAAACCTCAAATAAACAATCTATCCTTATACCTAAAGCAACTAGAGAAAGAAGAACAAAGAAAACCCAGAGTCAGTAGAAGGAAAGAAATCATAAGGATCAGAACAAAAATAAATGAAATAGAAACAAAGAACACAATAGCAAAGATCAATAAAACTAAAAGTTGGTTCTTTGGGAAGATAAACAAAATTGATAAACCTTTAGCCAGACTCATCAAGAAAAAATGGGAGAGGATGCAATTCAATGAAATTAGAAATGAAGAAGGAGAAATCATAACTGACACTGCAGAAATAAAATGGATGATAAGAGACTACTACAAACAACTATATGCCAATAAAATGGACAACCATGAAGAAATGGACAAATTCTTGGAAAGGTGCAATTTTCCAAACTGAACCAGGAAGAATTAGAAAATATAAACAGACCTATCACAAGTAATGAAATTGAAACCGTAAGTAAAAATCTTCCAACAAACAAAAGTCCAGGACCAGATGGCTTCACAGGAGAATTCTATCAAACATTTAGAGAAGAGCTAACACTGATCCTTCTCAAACTCCTCCAAAAAATTGCAGAGGGAGAAACACTCCCAGATTCATTCTACGAAGCCACCATCACCCTGACACCAAAACCAAACAAAGATAATCACACACAAAAAAGAAAATTACAGACCAATATCACTGATGAACATAGATGCAAAAATCCTGAACAAAATACTAGCAAACAGAATCCAACAGCACATTAAAAGGGTCATAAACCATGATCAAGTGGCATTTATCCCAGGGATGCAAGGATTCTTCAATATATGCAAATCAATCAATGTGATACACCACAATAACAAATTAAGGAATAAAAACCATATGATCATCTCAATAGATGCAGAAAAAGCTTTTGGCAAAATTCAATACCGATTTATGATAAAAACTCTCCAGAAAATAGGCATAGAGGGAACCTACCTCAGTGTAATAAAGACCATATATGGCAAAACCACAGCAAGCATAGTACTCAATGGTGAAAAACTGAAAGCATTTCCACTAAGATCAGGAACAAGACAAGGATGTCCACTCTCACCACTCTTATTCAACATAGTTTTTGGAAGTCCCAGCCTCAGAGACCAGAGAAGAAAAAGCAATAAAAGGAATACAAATTGGAAAAGAAGAAGTAAAACTGTCACTGTTTGCCAATGACATGATACTGTACATAGAAAATCCTAAACATGCCACCAGAAAACTACTAGAGCTAATCAATGAATTTGGTAAGGTTGCAGGATACAAAGTTAATGCACAGAAATCTCTGGCATTCCTATACATCAACAGTGAAAAATCAGAAAGAGAAATTAAGGAAACACTTCCATTTACCATTGCAGCAAAAAGAATAAAATACCTAGGAATAACCCTGCCTAAGGAGGCAGAAGACTTGTACTCAGAAAACTATAAAGCACTGACGAAAGAAATCAAAGATGACATAAACAGGTAGAAAATATACCATGTTCTTGGATTGGAAGAATCAATATTGTGAAAATGACTATACTACCAAAAGCAATCTACAGATTCAGTGCAATCCCTATCAAACCACCAATGGCATTTTTCACAGAATTAGAACAAAAATTTTACAATTCATATGGAAACACAAAAGACCCCGAATAGCCAAAGCAATCTGGAGAAAGAAAAATGGAGCTGGAGGAATCAGGCTCCCTGACCTCAAACTATACTACAAAGCTACAGTAATCAAGACAGTATGGTACTGGCACAAAAACAGAAATATAGATCAATGGTACAGGATGGAAAGCCCAGAGATAAACTCATGCACGTATGGTCACCTAATTTATGACAAAGTAGGCAAGAACATACAATGGAGATAAGACAGTAAGTGGTGCTGGGAAAACTGGACAGCTACATATAAAAGAATGAAACTAGAACACTACCTAACACCATACACAAAAATAAACTCCAAATAGATTAAAGACCTAAATATAAGACTGGACACTATAAAACTCTTAGAGGAAAACATAGGAAAAACACACTTTGACATAAACCCCAGCAAGATCTTTTCTGACTCACCTTCCAGAGTAATGGAAATACAAACAAAAATAAACAAATGTGACCTAATTAAACTTAAAAGTTTTTGCAAAGCAAAGGAAGCCATAAAGAAGATGAAAAGACAACCCTCAGAATGGGAGAAAATATTTACAAATGAAGCAACAGACAAAGGATTAATCTCCAAAATATACAAACAGCTCATGGAGCTCAATATCAAAAAAACAAACACAAAAATGGGCGGAAGACCTAAATAGATATTTCACCAAAGAAGACATACAGATGGCCAAGAGACACATGAAAAGATGCTCAACATCACTAATTATTAGAGAAAAGCAAATCAAAGCTACAATGAGGTATCACCTCACACCAGTCAGAATGGCCATCATCAAAAAATCTGCAAACAATAAATGTTGGAGAGGGTGTGGAGAAAAGGGAACCCTCTTGCACTGTTGGTGGGAATGTAAATTGATACAGCACTATGGAGAACTGTATGGATGTTCCTTAAAAAACTAAAAATAGAACTACCATACGACCCAGCAATCCCACTACCAGGCATATACCCTGAGAAAACCATAATTCAAAAGAACACATGTACTCCGATGTTCATTGCATCACTATTTACAATAGCCAGGACATGGAAACAACCTAAATGTCCAAAAATAGTTGAATGGATAAAGAAGATGTGGTACATATATACAATGGCATATTACTCAGCCATAAAAAGGAATGAAATTAGGTCATTTGTAGAGACGTAGATGGACCTAGAGTCTGTCATACAGAGTGAAGTAAGTCAGAAAGAGAAAAATATCATATATTAACGCATACATGTGGAATCTAGAAAAATGGTACAGATGAACCTATTTGTAGGGCAGGAATAGAGACATGGATGTAGAGAACACAGTGGGGAAGGGGAGGGTGCCACAAATTGGGAGATTAGGTTTGACATAAATACACTACCATGTGTAAAATAGATAGCTAGTGGGAACCTGCTATATAGCACAGGGAACTCAGCTTGGTGTTCTGTGACGACCTAGATGGGTGGGATGCGGGGGTGGGAGGGAGGTCCATGCAGGAGGGGATATAGGTATACATACAGCTGATTCATTTCGTTGTACAGCAGAAACTAACAGAACATTGTAAAGCAATTTTACTCCAATAGAAGAACAAAAGAGTTAAAGGGGAACTAAAGGGTAGTTTCTACTTCTCCAAGACATCCACAACTTATCCAGGGAAAGAATGAGAACATTTTCTACATCATTGCCTCTGACCTTACTCTCTCTTCTGGTTTTCCTTCTTTTGATCCTGGATTATATTGTTTTTCTGTGTGTGTGTGTGTGTGTGTGTGTACGCACATGTGTGTGTGTCTACAAATACCCATGCACATCCATGTATATGATGACATGCTCGACTATATTTACATATGTTTATGTATATCTTTTGATTGTTGATCTCCCTACTACCTGTTGATCTATCCATGTTTCTAACTAAAAGGTTATTAGAACACTCAATTCTGCTAAACAGAATTATTATCATATTGGTTAAAAACCTGAGCTCTGTCAGCAGAGAGAACTGGGCTCCAATCTGCTATGCCATTTACTAACTCTTTGGCATATTTTAACTTATTCAATCTCTCTGAGACTTAATTTCCTAATCTGTGAAATGGGGATAATAATACCTACTTCCCAGGGTCACAGAAATGATTAAATGACATAGGTGAAGTGCTTAGTATAGTACATGGCACATAGAAGTAGCTATCATATACTGAGAATTCATTTTCAATAATAATAATCATGATAATATAGCAGAAAATTCGAAGCCATGAAAACCTATTCATAATATTATAGATTAAAAAGTCAGATTGTCAAAAGAGCATTTACAACATGATCTCATTTTTATTAAAATACACACACACACACACACACCTGGAAGGATATACACCAGAGTTTACCAATGACAGTGTGGGTAGAACTACAGGTGATTTTTAAAATTATATTTTACTTCGCACATATGCAGTTGGCTGTATATTATTCTGCCAATCTGTAATTCCTCTAGTTTGTACAATACTCTTATGGAATGATAAAAAGAAACAAAAAAAAACATGTCACTGTAAAAGAAAGAGAAACAGTGAGTGATTTTCTGGAAGATCTAGCAAAGCTTCATGACCAGATGCCATGGGATGGATAAGGTACCAGCCTATCTTGGCAGGCTTCAGTTGTCCTATTTTTTTGTTTTGTTTTGTTTTGTTTTTTGCTTGTTTTTTCACTCTCTCAGTCTGTCTTTGATGAATACAAGCACCGCTCCCAGGGAAATCCTACCACACAGACTCAAGGCTATCCTGGACATCAAAGAGCCTGGAGTAGTTTGTCGCTTATCTGGATGTGGGCACAGCTTGCCTCTAAATTCTTCTCTTTACAGCTACTCTTAAGGATCTGTGATAATAGAAAGGAGCAGTGATAGAAAACATGAGGAGATCCTCCAAACCATTGGTGATTGAACCCAGGGTGTTCATCTACAGGTACTTAGTTTTTGTTTTTTGAACCAGCAAATGTACTGCTCTGACAATTCGAAAGAGCTTGTATCCCACAAGAGAGTGGCTGATGAGAGAGGAAACCAGGCTGGGGACTTTGGGCGAAGGTAAGGGTCTAATTCATACAGGAGATCAGTAATTTGAATAATTAATACGTGACTTCCCCGACTCTACACAGCCATTTGAGTTCACACAGACGAATGGCCATGACGTAATTAGGCTCTGGATGAGGAAGATTAGTATAAACTTAAATCTCTCTTCACTTCCCATAGGTCTGGTACTCCAAACACTAGTTGTCTGGGAGTCTAGAGTGTGGGAGAAAGAAGTAGGATCATTTCATCAGCTGGTAAAAGTGTTCATCTGTGAGGCTGCTCCATGACTTTTGAAATGTTACCTTTATAATAATAAAGAAAAAGAAATAATACTTTTGATTATATTCTGTAATAGATCTAAGTAAATTGAGTACCTAAGTACAATTTACTTCTAAGTATGCTGTATATGATTTTTCCTCTTACTTTAAAACACATTACATTAATAATCTCATTTTGAGTCCTCCATTCTATATAGTGATCATCTGATGCATTTTTAAAATTTTTTATTTTTTTTTTGCGGTATACGGGCCTCCCACTGTTGTGGCCTCTCCCGTTGCGGAGCACAGGCTCTGGACGCGCAGGCTTAGCGGCCATAGCTCACGGGCCCAGCCGCTCTGCGGCATGTGGGATCTTCCCAGAACAGGGCACGAACCCGCGTCCCCTGCATCGGCAGGCAGACTCTCAACGACTGCACCACCAGGGAAGCCCCATCTGATGCATTTTTTAACCTATATTACATGCTGAACGTTTTTTCCCTTTTTTGTAGTTGTTTTTTCTTTTTTATCTTTTGTTTTTCTGTTTTTAAATTTATTTTTTCTTTTTTTCTCTTTTTCCATGCTGAACATTTTTGCATTATGTTGTAAAATAATTTTTATGAAACTGAGAAAATTTCCATTGTTTTCTGTAAAGATTGAGCTGCCACTGCCACAAAAAGCATCATTATGCTTGATTAAATATTGGACACATACTATTTTATCCTCTAATTTAAAAAATTATTTTCCATTATGGTTTATTACAGGATATTGAATATAGTTCCCTGTGCTATAGAGTAGGATCTGGTTGTTTATCCATTCTATACATAATAGTTTGCATCTGCTAATCCCAAACTCCCAATCCAACCCTCCTCCATCCCCCTTTCCCTTGGCAACCACAAGTCCATTCTCTATGTCTGTGAGTCTGTTTATTTTGTAGATAAGTTCATTTGTGTCATATTTTAGATTCCACATATAAGTGATATCCTATGGTATTTGTCTTTCTCTTTCTGATTTATGTCGCTTCATACGATAATCTGTAGGTCCATCCATGTAGCTGCAATAGCATTAATTCATTCTTTTTTATGGCTGAGTAGTATTTCATTGTATATATGTACCACATCTTCTTTATCCATTCATCTGTTGATGGACATTTAAGTTGTTTCCATGTCTTGGCTATTGTAAATAGTGCTGCTATGATCATAAGGGTGCATGTATCTTTTTTTTTTTAATTTTATTTATTTATTTATGGCTGTGTTGGCTCTTCGTTTCTGTGTGAGGGCTTTCTCTAGTTGCGGCGAGCGGGGGCCACTCTTCATCGCAGTGCGCGGGCCTCTCACTATCGTGGCCTCTCTTGTTGCGGAGCACAGGCTCCAGACGCGCAGGCTCAGTAATTGTGGCTCACACGGCTAGTTGCTCCGCGGCATGTGGGTTCTTCCCAGACCAGGGCTCAAACCCATGTCCCCTGCATTGGCAGGCAGATTCTCAACCACTACACCACCAGGGAAGCCCTCATGTATCTTTTTGAATTATAGTTTTGTCTGGATATATGCCCAGGAGTGGGATTGCTGGATCATATGACAAGTCTATTTTTAGTTTTTTAAGGAACCTTCATACTGTTCTCCTAGTGACTGCCTCAATTTACATTCCCACCAACAGTGTAGGAGGGTTCCCTTTTCTCCACACCCTCTCCAGCATTTATTGTATGTGTTTTTGTTTTTGTTTTTGTTTTGCGGTACACGGGCCTCTCACCGTTGTGGCCTCCCCTGTTGCGGAGCACAGGCTCCGGACGCACAGGCTCAGCGGCCATAGCTCACGGGCCCAGCCGCTCTGCGGCATGTGGGATCTTCCCAGACCGGGGCACGAACCTGCGTCCCCTGCATCGGCAGGTGGACTCTCAACTACTGCGCCACCAGGGAAGCCCTGTATGTGTATTTTTGATGATGGCCATTCTGACTGGTGTGAGGTGATACCTCATTGTAGTTTTGATTTGCATTTTTCTAATAATTAGCGATGTTGAGCTTCTTTTCATGTGCCTATTTGCCATCTGGACACATACTCTTTTATAAGAGCGTCATACATAATATAAGAACATCATTTGTTTCCGTTGAATACTCTTTTTGCTTTGCCGTTTATTCAATCTTTTAAAAATTAATTGTAGTAGTTACACATGTAATATTTTTTGTGTGCAAGTGGTGTTTCATTTTAGTCAAGAACCTAAGTGATTCCAGAAACAAATACCTTAATTGGCCAAAACTGATCATGAGGCTTGCTTTAAAATTTTGTCACAGCGGTAACAAAATACTGCTTTTGGACCTAGGATATAAAAACATATAACAGCTATTTCTACAATTTCTTTCTCCATCTAAAATAATTTTGCTGTAAAATTAAATACTAAATTTAATTCTGCCATATTCATACAATGGAAAATTGTACTCATTAATTTGAATTGGATTGCATCTTGCTAGAAACATATTTACACTGTCAGAAAGACGTGACAGCCATTTTTCAGGATCACTGTCCAATAAGCACAGTAAAGCTCCAGAGGTTTTTCGTTTTCACATTCAATTTCAGCTTTTATAAATGCAATTTTCTTCATATGCTATCGGACAGGCCAGAATTGCATTTGGCTCCCTGAGTCATAATTTTGTCATGAATAATTCTTTTTGTTGCTGTTATCATTTTAATCAATAATTAAGCCTTTATTTAATGGAGAATATGAAGTTGCAGGGATTTCATCTAATCTTTCCAAAATGTGAGTTGGAAATTATTTTGTTCATTGTTATTTGATAAGTAATGAAATCTTTATTAGGTAAAAAATTTGTAAAATCCTGTCTGTCTCTTTATGTGGGTCATGCTCAGCAGAAACCTGCTCACTTTCATTGTTTCTAGTTTTTATAAATTTAAGCACTGATTTTTTTCCTTATTGAAGTGTAGTCGACTTACAATGTGTTAATTTCTGCTGTACAGCAAAGTGACTCAGTTACACATACATATATGTATGTGTATATATATATATATTCTTTTTTATATTCTTTTCCATTATGGTTTATCACAGGATATTGAATATAGCTCCCTGTGCTATACAGTAGGACATGTTGTTTATCCATTCTATATATAATAGTTTGCATCTGCTAACCTCAAACTCCCAATTAGTTCCTCTCCCACCCTCTCTTCCCCTTGGCAACCACAAGTCTGTTCTCTATGTAAGCGGACTGCTTTCTATCAATACTTCCTTTTCCTTCATCTTTTTTCTTCACTGAGCTTCACTTTTGTATTTTCTATCTCTATGATGATCTTGTACTCATTTTCAAAATTATTTAAATAAAGCTGAAATGTATATCTAAATTTTGGAAAAATTTACATCTTATTCAAATGCTAATGAAAATTAATCATTTTAGCATTCAATGTGCGTCTAGTTGCCACTGTATTTGTCCACCTAGCTGCCAATTCATATAATGTTTCCTTAATGTTGCATCTAAACTTGCATATATACAAATTTAAGAGTGATATGAATTATTTAGTGTTACAAAATATCCCTTAGCTTTTACTTGCAACTCTTGCAAATACCAGAACCATGCACCACCGGGAAATGATAACCTTGTTATGCAGGAATCTGTTGCATTCAAGCTAGCTGAGAGGAAGGATTTGACAAGTTAATTGATTTGTCTTTTTTTCTTAAATTCTTCCTCCTCCTTGCGCTCGGAGGCAATGTCTAGCTCTATGTTAGCGGTAGCACCACTGACAAATCTTCATGGCATTTGGTCTCAGTCCCTTTGTATTTCAAGGACATAGGGTTAGAAATGTAAGGAAGCCATTTCTTGGGACCTGAGCAGTGTGAGTCATGAGAACAAATGTTTAGGGTTTATGGATTGTGCTGTGGTAGCACTGACTGCCAAACCCCAAATGATGGGCACTCTTACATTCCTTAATACGCTTATCTGTTGTGTAAAGCTCAAGGCTTGGGCCCCTTTTGCCTGGATTAAGGGCTGTGGTGGCCACTTTGGATGTTGTCTTTGGAATAGTGAGAATCCATGGAGACTGGAAAACCTGGCAGATCAGCAACTAGGAGAAAGGAGACCCGCTAGGTGAGATTTGGGAGAGGGGGCAGAGGCAGATGACCATGAGGCTAAATGAGGCTTAAGCTTCCAAGCCCTTTATTTGCACAGACTGCTCCAAGACCCATACCTAATTTTCTGTTCTTTTTCTTAAAGGTGGCCCCCAGTCCATAAAACTTTTAAAGTGGAATACCAGGACTCAAGACAGGCAGGGAACTTCAGGACTGCTCCTCCTTCTGGCAGCATCCTGGAGTACTCAACAGGGACTAGAGGCATCTGAGCTGGAAGCAAAGCCTGGTCCAACCCAGTCAGGTTTCACAGTAATAAAAGAAACCCCAGCAGCAAGATTCATCCAAATCCCTAGAACGGCACTGATCAATAGAAGTATAATGCAAGTCACAGGTGTAACTTTAAATTTTCTAGTGGCTACATTTAAACAAGTAAAAATAATCAGGTGAAAGGAATCCTAATGGTATATTTTATTTAACCCAATGTATCAAAAATGTTAATGAAGTTCCTAAAATCTGGTGTGTATTTTACACTGGCAGCACATCTTAATTCAGACCTCCCACATTTCAACTGCTCAGTAGCTACGTGTGGCTATGGCTACCATGTTGGACAGCACGGCTCTAGATAAGCCCTCTGTCTCTACCTTCTAGTCAGTGTTGGCTGGGGCACTGTATTCGTTTCTTATTGCTGCTGTAACAAGTCACCCCAAATTGAGTGGCATAAGACAACACAGATTTATTTTCTTATAGTTCTGGAGATCAGAAGTCCAAAATGGGTATTACTGGGCTAAGATATTGGTCAGGTTGCCTTCTTTCTGGAGACACTGTTACCTCGCCTCTTTCAGCTTCTAGAGGCTGTCCACATTCCTTGGCTCATAGCCCCACATCACTCCAACTTCTGCTTCCATAGTCACATCTCCTTCTCTGGCTCTAACCCTCCTGCATCCCTCTTATAAGGACTGTTGTGATTATGTTGTGCCCACACAAATAATCCAGGATAATCTTCCCATCTCAAGATCCTTCACTTAATGACATCTGCCAAGTCCCCTTTGCCCTGCAAGGTAGCATATTCCCATGTTCTGGGGATTAAGATGTGGACATCCCTGGGAGGTACTTAGGAGAGGCTGAGGCTTCAAGGAAAAGATGCTAGGGCCTCTAGACAAAGTAGGGTCAAGATAAAAAGGAATGGCTCCATTTTTTTTTTTTTTAAATGGGCTGAAGATCTTTATTATTTTTTAGTTGAAGTATAGTTGATTTACAATATTATATGGGGCTGAAGATATTAACATCATCAAAGAAGATATACAGAAGGCAAATAAGCATATGAAAAGATGCTCCACATCATATGGTATCAGGGAAATGCAAATTGAAACAAGATCTACTATACAGCTATTAGAATGGCCAAAATCCAGAACACTGAACGCACCAAATGCTGGTGAGGATGTGAAGCAACAGGAACTCTCATTCATTGCTGGTGGGAACACAAAATGGTACAGTCACTTTGGAAGACTGTGTGGTAGCTTCTTACAAAACTAAACATACTCTTACCATACAATCCAGCAATCGTACTCCTCGGTATTTACCCAAAGGAGCTGAAAACTGATCTCCACACGAAAACCTGCACACAGATGTTTACAGCAGCTTTAATCATAATTGTCAAAACTTGGAAGCAACCAAGATGTCCTGCAGCAGGCAAATGGATAAATTAATTTTGGTCCATCCAGACAATGGAATATTATTCAGCACTAAAAAGAAATGAGCTATCAAGACACATAAAAACACATGGAACAATCTTAAATGCATATTACTTAGTACAAGAAGCCAATCTAAAAAGGCTGCATACTGTATGATTCTAACTATATACCGTTCTGGAAAAGGCAAACCTATGGAGACCATAAAAAGATCAGTGGTAGCTGGGATGGGGGTGGGAACAGATGATTATGGAGAGCACAGAGGATTTTTAGAGCAGTGAAAATACTCTGTAGGATATTATAAAAATGGATATATGCCATTATACATTTGTCCAAACCCTTAGAATGTACAACACCAAGGGGGAACCCTAAAGTAAACAATGGACTTTGGGTGATTATGATAGGTCAATGTACGTTCATCCTTGGTAAAAAATGTACCATTCTGGTGAATAAAGTTGATAATCGGAAAGGCTATTCATGTATGGGGGTAAGGAGTATATGGGAAACCTCTGTACCTCTGCGATTTTGTGGTAAATCTAAAACTGCTCTAAAAAAATAAAGTCTTAAAAACAAAACAAAACACCTGATTGACAGAAGTCTACACAGTGAGTTGGGTATTTAATTTTGATAAAACTGGTCTTCATTAGGAGTAAATGTCTCCAAGGAACTATAGTTTGAAGGAGGCAGCATGAATTCCAGAGTTCAATGATGCAAAGAATTAACTGGACTGTAAATCCAGTGGAGACTTAACCATGCTGCTCTTTTTATTAGGATTGCTGTGGTTTACAAAGTTCTATTGGTTTTGAGTGATCTATCCCTAACCCAATCCCCCACCCCCTGCCACGCTTAAGACCTGTTATTTGTGTCGCGTACTTCTGTAGAATGCAGTTTTTCAGGAATGCATAAGGTTACTAGAGTAGAAGCACCTCTGTTATTTGTATATAACAAAGTATTTTTGGGGCTGAATACACCGGGACAGACGAGGGCATCTACTGATAACATAGCTCAGCTTTTAGACTTAAAAACCCTTAAAAAAAGAACGCGGAACTAGGGAATCACAGTACTCCACATATGGAAAAAGTGCTTCTGGTATAGCGTATCACAGCTTACAGCGAGTGAGGACCGAGAATCAAAACTCCGCTTCAGGGATGAGAAAACTATAACCTAGAAGTTATTTTCTACTTCGCATCTTGCCTCCCTAGTAAAGTGTTACAACAAGCCTTCTTGTATAGGCCAATGTTCATTATGCCAAATAACTGGCCATCTTAACAGTTTCTGCATCACGTTACAGCCAAGTCAACAAGGAGGCTTTGTCCTTCCCCAATGCAGTTCCAGTTTTATTCTGTGGTTCCACAGCAACCTCAGCAACTGCACATCATGTAGTACTGTAGTATTTACAGAAAAAAAAATCCAGGTAAAGGTAGATTCTCACTGCTCAGACAGCTGTTGTTCAAGGGTTAACTACAATCACCTTTCTCAATCCTCATAACTGACACCCCCAGTTCCGCCACGGTTGCCATCACCGTCCTCCTCTCCTTGGGTAGCAGCCCCCTGTGTCTTCTGGCTCCATTTTGTCCAGAGAAAGAACAAGAATGAGCTGAAATTCTAAGGGAGGAAACCTAGGGGAAGCTGAAGATGTTGAATCTTTGGGGGAGCCTGGCCCAGGGTCATCCCAACCAGCAGGCTCTCTACTTTTACTGCCATTTGGGAAACTTGTCACACTTATCAGTCCTAGAATAGAGCTTCTTCTCCAAGGATCATATCCATTCCACACCACCCCATCCCTCACTATTGGCTACACACACACACACACACACACACACACACACACTCAGTGCACACATCAGAGGCAGACCGCTCATGATGTCCTCAGTAGCAGAATGGATCATGTAAACATTAACATATTCATTGAATGAAAAAATAAAGATGTATTTCATTTCTTCATAGGAATACTATTAAAATGGGACAGTGGGCTCCTAACCAAGGACTCAGCATTAAATAAGTCAGAGACATGGTCAAAAATACATCCTAGGAGAAAAGATTATAAAATCTGTTATCACCTAGAACAATAAAAGTGTGCTGCTTCAACTTCTATAAAACAGACTTAAATATAGCTGCAATGATTACACAAGAGCCCAATGAGCTGTTAAGTGCATAAAAGTGCCATTGGATCATACACTTGAGCTAGAGCCTAATTTGATGGCTATAAAGGGTAAATGCTACTCATAAGAGGTGATTTAATGATCTAAGATATCTTACGGATTCCTGTATTTTCTCTTGATATGTTTCCCTGGAACCAGCTGAGGTATTTAAAAATTTTAAATTTAAAAATTTAAAAATTTAAAATTTAAAAATTTAAAAATGTCCATGAGTCAGTATATCCAGTGTTCAATGTGTTATTGGTAATGGCAGCCATCCTAGCCAATCTGGTCCAGAGCATTGAAGAAACAAGGTGCACTGGAAGGGGTGGGGACCTGGCACTTGACACACCCACCCAGGATATGCCCTGGGAATGCAGCCCACAGGTTGGGGTGCTAGGAGGCTCTCCAGTGTTGCAGGCAGAACGTGGAATCTGGGGAACAGGGCAATCAATGATAAGCAGTTGTTTTGTAAAATAGGAGGCATCAGGGTCATCTGATACGACAAGAGGCGGATACAGGGTAACAACAGAGCAGCTAATAAATTAACACCCTTGGCATTCTTGGATGTCACAGTCACCGCTTAAAATACTTTTGAGGGACCCCAAAGATCCACGACATGCAGCCATTTGTCATTCTGCCAGGACAAGCATCTTAAATACCTGAGCATGTGTGAGCTAATTGAGCGAATGACTGGTCTTCCATCTCACCGTGACGCTGTGGTTCTTTGCTCATTGTTGGCCATAGAGAAATTTTCCTTAGGTAATTAAAAAATAACAATAACCACAATGTTTTTTTTTTCTTTGAAAGAGGAAGTTAGCTGCTGATGCTGGTATTAAACTGAAGAGAAATTTAGTCAGAAAAATGAAATATAACTGAATGTCAAACTCAGCTGTGCTGGGCTGGAAGGGATGAACAGGTCCACTTGTGTTCTATACAAAAAAAAGAAATTAAAGAAGCTGTTTGTGTATGGCACAGAAACTGGTCATCATAAGAGAGTTAAATTTTAGTGAACGTTGAAAGGGAGGTGAGTAGGTGATGAGAGGCTACACACGACAAGCAGGTGACCCTTTGATTCTGGAGAACGAGTCACTTATACAGGGCTTCCCTGGTGGCACAGTGGTTGAGAGTCCGCCTGACGATGCAGGGGACACGGGTTCATGCCCCGGTCCAGGAGTATCCCACATGCCGCGGAGCGGCTGGGCCTGTGAGCCATGGCCGCTGAGCCTGCGCTCCGCAACGGAGTCACTTGTACAATGTTGGGGCTCGAAATGGCTTGGAAGAGTATTGCTCAAGCATGTCATGGGTTTGCTGCAATTGGAAATCAAGCCTGTAGGCGCCGGTTTCGGGAAAGCATGTTTGCAGGTAGCAGCCATTTCTCCCAGCTGGAGTTCAGAGGCAGGACTTGGGTGGGGCTTGGGCAGAGCCAAAGCAAGGTAAGGACTTAGTCCTGGGAGGACTAGGGTGATAAGAAAAAGGGCCTTGATGCTTCTATCTCTTTCTGCCATGTGAGGACACATGCTATTTGCAAGCTAGGAAGAGAGTCCTCACCAGAACCCAACCGTGCTGGCACCATGATCTGGGGCTTCCAGCCTCCAGAACTGGGAAAAAAATAAATTTCTGTTGTTTAAGCTTAAAAAAAAAAAAAAAAAAAGGCCTTGTTGGCCCCAGCCAAAGGAACCTAGGACAGAGCAAGAAGTCAAAGATGATCTCAGAGCAAGCGTACCTTTATGTCGTGTCCCTGATCATCAGACTAAACATTAATCTTCCTTTTCTAAAGTTAGAATTGGTCCTAGAAATTGTGACAAGGCTGAGTCTACAGATTTGGGAGGAGGCTCAAGGGCTCTTGGGTATAAGGGAAGAGAGCTGCAGAGCTAAGAACCTGGAAGGGGGTGAGAAAAATTGCCCCATGAGAAGTATCTGGAGGGTCAGACTATTGCAGAGCCCATGGTCAAGTCAAGTGCAGTAGCGTCTGGTTGTCCTTCTCAATGGAGAACCTTTACAGGACGTTCTCAATGTGTGCCTCCTGGATAAAGTTAGGATAATTTGTACTGTGTCTGTTTGACTAAGTTGGGATGTACATTTCCCAGGATCCCCTTCTCTGTATGGTTCCAGGTAGGATTTGGCCAAAAAAGGAATTGGCATGAGATTTGGAAGGTGGAGGGGAAGAAGCAGCCATCACGCTCGGCAGGTTGTTGTGGTCAGAAGCGGTTACAGATAGATGCAGAGGTGCCTGTGGGTTCCAGCTCGTCCTTGTTCTCCTCTGCTCCTGATCTGCCTCTTTTTTTTTTTTTTGGTACGCGGGCCTCTCACTGTTGTGGCCTCTCCCGTTGCGGAGCACAGGCTCCGGACGCGCAGGCGCAGCGGCCATGGCTCACGGGCCCAGCCGCTCCGCGGCATGTGGGATCTTCCCGGACCGGGGCACGAACCCGCGTACCCTGCCTCGGCAGGCGGACTCTCAACCACTGCACCACCAGGGAAGCCCCTGATCTGCCTCTTCTTACCAACTGCTAACCCTGATGACTAAGAGTGGCCCCCGACACCAGATGCTTGACAGTGATCCACAAAGGCAGTCGCTCCCCAAAGGCACAGCTTCCCACTGACCTCCCATGAGACTTGGCTTTGCCATCTATCTCATTTTGGTGCTGGATGTACTTAGCTTCTCAGATTGACCAAACAGTGATCTCTTCTCTGATCCCCAACTTTCCTCCTGGTCCTTCTCTTCACCAGATTCTCCCACCATTGTGTAAGTCTCCTTCCTATAATAAATTCCTACTCTATGACTTGGAGCATTTCTGCTTCCCTGAATAACCTCTGACTGCATTACTAGTAGCCTGTGGAGACTCCTGGGAAATCGATGCACGGAAGCTTCCACCTGCTTGAAGATTCTTTTGTTGCAAGAGACGGAAAGCCATACTGAACTAATTTAAGCAAAAGAGGGACCGTTTTGGGCTTATATCCTCAACCCATGAAAGAAGAGGGGTGACTGGAGCCAGGGTTTCAAAAACTATCAGTCTCTTATCTCTTCTGCTCTTTTCCTGTTACCTTTATCCTTCCCCCTATCAGGAAATACTGATCAGCCCAGCTCAGGTCATGTATCCACCACTGGTCCGATTACAGGCCTGAGGAATGAGGCATTATAATTAACCCAGGTGGGATTGCTTGCCCACCTCTGTGACTTGAGGTTGAGTTTATTATCAGGGGAACTGTAGCACAAATGTGGCCACTAAGAGTATTATTGTGAGCCAGGAAGCTACCTTCATTTATCTCTATCGCACCCTGCTTAGTAAATTAAATTGGCAATTTCGAACACAAGAAAAGCCCTTTCTAGCTAAGCCATGCTAAGAGATATCCAATGGTTGGAAGACACAAATTGCCTAGGCCCCTCACAGAATCTGATATTACACGAATATTACACTGGAAACCTTAAAAACAACTACCAGGATACCACTGGGCATCTTTAGATGAAGCTCTTAAATGTGTCTCACTAGAGGCTTAAGATAGGCAGAAGACATTCTGGCAATGAAAGAGCTACTACCTTCTTTGTTTTTGGACATTACAAGAAACAAGAAAATGAAAGGATGAGAAGTAAAGGTCTTCATTAGGAAGCAAAGGAAGTGAAAGGTGGAGACTCTTAACATCTTTACTGCATTGAGTCTCCACAGCCACAGACATGGTATCAACTCTCCATTTGTTTAGGAATACTTTTAAGTCTTTCAGTAAAAGCTTTAAATTATTTTTCATAGAAGTCTGACCGTATTTTATAAGACTTATTCCTATATAGCTTCTAGATTTTTGTCCTATTATGAATGGTATTTTAAAATCAAATTTTCCAATTATTTGCTTTTTTTTTTTTTTTTTTGCAACTTTCTTTTTACTGGAAATTGTAGTCAACTTTTTCATCAGTTCTGCGGATTTGTCTGGAGAGGCTCTTGAATTTTCTAGAAATTTTATCTCCTAATTTTTACACAAAAGTTAATTTTCCTTAGGTGAAATATGCAAATTTAGTAATGTAAACTTAGGATCATAATACCCTGTATTAATTTTCTTTGACTTAACAACTAACATTTATTTAGCTCTTACTGGAAATCATATGGTCTATGGAAGTGTTTTGCAAAGCATGTCTCATCGACCAAGAGGAGGTTTTCATATTCCATACTACAATTCTTTCTCAGAGATTCACAAAAGCCCTGACAAGTCCTGCAAAGAAACCTCTCTACCTCAGTTAAATCCTGCATTCCAAATTTATTTCATCACAGAACCCCTTTTCAGGCAATACCTTTCAGCTTTCTGAGGAACTGCTTTTTACAAAGAGCTCACTTTGGGAAATGATGGTCTCAGGAAACAGTTATTGTGAAAATTGGTTAACTCCAGGATTTTCTCAAAGTATGTGCTGTCTCTTTCACTATATTCTGTGGAAGCTAAGTTGGGTAGAACAAGGCTCTATATGGCTTTATCTGTTCCTACTCTTCCATTTTTAACAATAACTGTCTATGGGTTAATGTTAGCAATATAAAAAGAAAGAAAAATATGCATATTAATTTTCATGAGCCTACCCACTACCTCTATTCCTCAAGAAAGGGCCACAGCTGGTCACAGTGGGAGATGATCCTTGAAATTCTGTCAATATCTTTTGACTGATATGGAGATGAGATTTTTTTTCTGGTGCTATTACTCTTCCTGCTAAACCCCAGGTCATCAGCTCTTATGTCATGTTGTTTCCTTACATTGTACAGAACCACACATGTTTATCGAAAGCTGTCCTTTCTGTGTTCTGGATTATGTACAAAGGCCACAGTTTATCAGAGTACAACTAAATAACTGGAAATGGAGACGGCCCACAAGTAGAAACCAATTTTATTAGGGAAAAAGAGTTCTAGTTATGTAAGTTTTCTTTGTATTGCTATTTCTGATCAAACAGAGTGTTTATTAGATCATTTGAAAGGATAATGATGAGCTTCACCCTCGTGTACATCAAAATCATTTGTGGAGCTCTGAAAAAATATAAATAACTGAGCCCTATCTGGGACCTTCTGAATTAGAATCTCCAGGGAGGAGCTTGGGCACTTGTATTTTTCAAAACTCTGCAATTAATTCTCTGGCTTTTATGATGTGGCATTTCTTTTTTAATAAACCACTTTCCCACATGGCCCTGCCTAAATTTTTCTTCTGATTTTGATATTAAAAAATAAGGAATATTTTTAAAGAAAATAAATAAATTTCAAAACCACTTCCCAAACACTAACAATTTTTTTTCCTTGTTTGTCTCTAGTTGTTGTTTATGTAGAGAAATTCTTTAATTCTGAACTTGTCACTTAGCATTCTGTTAAAAAATGCTTCCATGCTTTCATGTAGTGATAATAATTGTCACTTTAGGAATCATGTAATATTCCAACAAGTTTTTATTTGTATCATAATTTAACTAACCATTTCTTTATTACTAGACATTTAAGCTGTTTCTCTATTTCTAGCCATTCTACAGAAAATGGCAATGAAGAACTTGATGTATATGGATTTTGCTTTTCTTTTGAATCAGTTCCCTTGGAATAATTTTCTTGAAATCTGGCTATTGGCTCAAAGGATATGAACGTTTTTTACGACTCTTGTTAATGATTACTAAATTGCTTTCCAAAAGGTTGAACAAATTCACAAAGCCATGCCTCAACTCCACAGCATAATTGCCGAGGTTTTCAGGGAGGGGCAAGCAATACTAGAGGTCTGTTAGGTGTTCCCCTGACAGGTAGAAGAAATCACTCTATTACCAGTCCTATTACCTTACTTAAGAAGAAAGACAGGGCTTCCCTGGTGGCACAGTGGTTAAGAATCTGCCTGCCAATGCAGGGGACACGGGTTCGTGCCCTGGTCCGGGAAGATCCCACATGCCGCAGAGCAACTAAGCCCGTGCGCCACAACTACTGAGTCTGCGCTCTAGAGCCTGTGAGCCACAATTACTGAGCACGAGTGCCACAAGTGCTGAAGCCCACGCACCTAGAGCCTGTGCTCCACGACAAGAGAAGCCACCGCGATGAGAAGCCCGCGCACCGCAACTAAGAGTAGCCCCCGATTGCCGCAACTAGAGAAAGCCCACACGCAGCAACAGACCCAACACAGTCAAAAATAAATAAAAAATATTAAAAATAAAATGTTTCTCTTTGCCCAGGAAATGGTCAAAGACCCGAAGATAACTGCAAAAAATTAAATGAAAGAAAAAAAAGAAGAAGAAAGGCAATCTAATAACAACCGTATTACAGAACTGCTCAGCTATCTCATCTACCAGGCGCCGGCACTTTCCATGCATTCTCTCTAATACTCAAAATAACCCTGGCAAATTAGATCTTACTGCCCCTCATTTTACAGATTAGGAAAGGGTGGGAAGAGAGGTATGATAACTTGCCCGAGGGTCATACAGCAAGTTAGTACTGAAATGGGGGTTTGAACCCTGTGTTTTATCACTGCTATACCACACTGCATTTTACGCCGCTGATTTCTGAAGCAGCCACGGAATCTCACCAATTATTGATAGATACCTCCTAAGTCATAAATCGGCTGTAATGGGACTTCCCTGGTGGCACAGTGGTTAAGAATCCACCTGCCAATGCAGGGGACATGGGTTCAAATTCTAGTCCGGGAAGATCCCACATGCCACGGAGCAACTAAGCCCATGAGCCACAACTACTGAGCCTGCGTGCCACAACTACTGAAGCCCACACACCTAGAGCCCATGCTCCGCAACAAGAGAAGCCACTGCAATGAGAAGCCCGCGCACTGCAAAGAGTAGCGCCCGCTCACCGCAACCAGAGAAAGCCAGTGCACAGCAACGAAGACCAGTGCAGTCAAAAATAAATAAATGTATTAAATAAATAGGCTGTAAAATGGAATATGATATAACAGATGTGGTGGGTTAAACATGTCTCCAGTTCTCTGCCTCTTCTCCCACCCAGAGGTGGAGTCTATGGGTGCTTCCCTTGAACCTGGGCTGGTCTGGTGACTTATTTTGACCAAGAGAATGCAGCACAAGTGATGCTGCCTAGGTCTGGACCTAGGTCTTAAGACACCTGGCAGATTCAGCCTTCATCCTCTTGGAACCTCAAGCCACTATATAGACGTTTTCCACTTCCTTGCTGGAGAGACCACGAGGAGGGAGAGGTAAATGCCTGGCCAGCCCAGCTGTTTCAGCCATCTCACCTCAGGCACCAGACATGTGAGTGACGCCATCTTGGATCCTCCAATCGCAGCTGAGTCACCATGCCAACAACATCTGGAGCAGAAACAAACCCTCCCGATGAGCTGACAATCAATCGTTATGTGTGTTTTTATTTAATTTATTTATTTTTGGTTGTGTTGGGTCTTCGTTGCTGTGCGTGGGCTTTCTCTAGTTGTGGCGAGTGGGGGCTACTCTTTATTGCAGTGCGCGGGCTTCTCATTGTGGTGGCTTCTTTCATTGTGGAGCACGGGCTCTAGGCGCGCGGGCTTCAGTAGTTGTGGCTCACGGGCTCTAGAGCACAGGCTCAGTAGTTGCGGCACACGGGCTTAGTTGCTCCGCAGCATGTGTGATCTTCCCGGACCAGGGCTCGAACCTGTGTCCCCTGCGTTGGCAGGCGGATTCTCAACCACTGCGCCACCAGGGAAGCCCTCAATGGTTGTTTTAAGACATTTCAGTTTGGGGGTGAATTGATATGCAACAATAGAACTAAAGCAATACATTTTATTTTGGTGAATGTCAAATGCAGAAGGAGTACCAATGATATAGTCAAGCTTCCTTAACCCTAACACAAGCAGAATGAAACTCGTTGACATTTACCACCTCTCCTCCCACCTCTGTACTGACCTCTGTCACAGCCCTGATCCCACTGTACACAGCCTTTGTATACATCCACGTCTGCCTTCCCTACCACATTGGGGGTATTCACCTTGGTAACCACAACACCCTACACAATGCCTGGCACAAAATAGCTGCTAATACATATTTGTTGAATGAACCTCGACTTGCTCTTGATTTTTTGATGAAAGAACTTGAAGTGCAATCATTGCTTTTATTCTTGGGCCCAGCACTGTGCAAAGTATTTTATGCTGAATATCTCATTTAATTGTCACAACGATCCCATGAAGTAGGTCTTATTATTATCCTCATTTTACAGAGGAGGAAACAGAGTCTAGGCAAAGTTCCTTGAGGTCACAAGTGTACCTGTGCTGAGCAAGGCAATGCTTTAGGCTTTGACAGCAATTAGATGAATGAAGGCACTTCAGTATGGTGCCCAAAACCCGCAGGCGTCTGGTTGGATGACTGTGTCATGGTAGACAGCACTCGCTCTGTGAAGGCTGCCTCCCAACTACAGGAACGTCAAGGAGGGTTGTGCAGGTCAAGTTCTGCACAAGGGCATCCGGCCCAAGGGCAAGTAGGGACTGAAATCCAGGCTATGCTATCGCACTGTGCTTCCCATGGTGCCTGGCACAGAGCTGCCTGTCTGGGGGAAGGGACCCTTGTTACCTAATCTGCACAATGCCACTGGGTGGACTAGTGATACTCCTGGGTAGAATGTGCTAGTCTATGGGAAACCTGAATGCCTGATCAAACAGAAGACAGAGATGACTAAGAAACCTGCCAGGTTTTAGAATGGATAGAGCAAGGAAATGGTTCCAGAGAAATAGCAGAGGGTATGTGGAGGCTGGGGGCAGTGGAAAATTTGAGAGAGGTCTGAGCCCCCATAGTGCTATGTGCTCTGCCCCATCCCTCCTAGAGGTGGGTCACCTTGACTAAATGTCTCATCCCCAGGGAAGTTCCGGTCTCTCCGCAGTTACTTGAGACTTCCGGATCCTGCTGTTTCAGACCATCCCAGCTGCAGTGGTGCACAGCAAGGTATGCAAACTAACAAAAATATTTCATAAAGATTATTAACCTTACCAGAGAGGGCTCAGTGCAATTTTTCTCATAGAGTCCAAGCAATTCAAACATTCATACAGCACCCAGCATGTGTGGCCTTACGGATCCCAACAGTTGGCCCCAAAGAGATGCCTCTCATGCAACAAAATGAGGTAGGTAACAGTCTATCTATTGAAGATTTAATTGCTTCTCTATATGCACGAGCTTGGCTATAGTTGAAGGACCTAACTTGGTTTGGGGTAGAATTTCACCCTATCTGGAGTAGCTTGCAGAGTTTCTCAGGCTCCACTTCAAAACTGGAAGAAGCTGGGAAGAGTGGAGGGGGCTCTGGGAAATGGCCAACCATACCCCTGCCAGACGCCCACTGAACAGAACCAGAATTAAGATCTTAAATATGTAGCTGGAAAATTCCCAAGAACTATGTAGTGGTGATGGTGTCAGAGCCTGGGTAGTGCCTATCTGAGGCCCTTTCATCATAGACACTTGGATGAGGCCTCTGTCTTGTGAAGACATGGCACCTTGGGCCCAGATGGGAGGAAGGGGACAGCCACCTTTTATCAACTGCTGAATGACTTCACATTCTCTTGTACCACCTGGCACCCGTGGGTTCAAGAAAGAAGGGCACTGTATCAGTTTCTTAGGGCTGCTGTGACAAAGTACCACCAACTGGATGGCTTAAAACAATAGAAATGTATTGTCTCACAGTACAGGAGGGATTAAGTCCAAAATCAAGATGTTAGCAGGCTCTGTTCCCTCTGAAGCCTGCAGGGGAATCCTTCCTTGGCCCTTACTTGCTTCTGGTGGTTTGTGGGTGATCTTTGGCATTCCTTGGCTTATAGATGCATAAATACAACCTGCTGTCATCACATGATGTTCTCTCTGTTTCCCTGTCTTCGCAAGGCCATCTTCTTATAAGGACACCAGTCATATTGCATTAGGGGTCCAATCTACTCCAGTTATGACCTCAGCTCAACTAATTACATTTGCAACAGCCGTATTTCCAAATAAAGTCACATTTAGAGGTGCTGGGGGTTAGGACTTCATCATTATCTTTTTTGGGGGGGGGGCACAATTCAATCTATAGCAGACACGTTCCTGTATAATACCGCTCTCTGGATCCCTAGATCCGCCTCTAGTACAGTGAACTGGTTAACCCATGGGTTCCGAGCCAGAGTTTTTGGGTTAAAAACTTTGTCTCTGCGGCTGTGTGACTGAGGTTTGTGGAGGTAAGAATAAGGTGCTGTGAACGGTGCTGCGCGTTAAGTGCTCATTAAGTATTAGCCATTAGTGTTGTTACTTCCCAACTCTGTCCATTGACTTCCCTAGAAGGAGACCATTTATTCTTCCCTGCAGACACACATGTCCTGGGGCAGAACCAAATGCTTCTGCAGTTTGAGGGAACAGGGAGTGGGATGGAGAGCAAGAGAGGTTTGTTTCACTTTGTCCGGGGTTTTATATTAATCTAATGAGACAAAAGCAATATATTAAAAATAACCTATTTCCACAGAAAATACTATACTTATAAAACTATGTGTGCAATTTCGGGGAGCTCATGGACATCCAGAAGCTTGGGCAACCTAGCTTAAAATCCCTGCCTTAAGCAGGCTTTTGCCCATTGTGAGCTCATGTTGGAGTTTCATAATAGAATCCTATTTTCCTCATGGCCACGTTCTTAGACTCACATTCCATCCTCACCTCCCTTCTCATTCCTCTATCTTCTAATCTCATACTAGAATCACTCTTTGACCTCTGAACTGCCCTGACCTTGTGGTCACCTCCTCAGCCACAGCTGCTGGGCTGATTTCTAGTTGTGATTACAGTTAATCTGTGCTCTCACCTTTCCCCCTTGGACTTGAGTCTTGTATCTTCCCTAGTGTTCCCGTTCTCCCACTCCTCTTTTCTCCCCTCATTCCTTTTATCCTGGCAGGCTTTGCCCTCATCCCCAGGCATAGATATGACTGACATCTCCGTCTTCTTTGCCCCTGCTTTCTGTCCCTCCTTCTCATAACCATACTCATAGCTCCATCTCCCTCTTTCTTCCTCTTCCTCCCCTCTGCCTCCGTCCCCCCGTTTTTTCCTGCCACCTTTCCAGGTCTCACCCCCCGGCATCATTTTTCAGTTTCTTCCTTGTGGACATTTCCTACCTCCGCCACCACCAGGGCATTGTCTGCCTTTAAAATATCCACTTTTTACATGGTTTTCAATACATACTTGTATTTCCCATCCACTCCTCTGAGCCCAAGTCCTCTGAGCTGCAGGCTTGCATATCCAGCTTAATTACTATTTGCACTTGGATGTTACGAAAACATTACAAACTAAATGGGTCCAAAATGAAACGAATGATTCTCTGCCCCCATCTTCCCCAGTCTCAATAAACTGTACCCCGTTTCACACAGTAACTCAGGCCAGAGGAAGCATTGCTCCTTCTTCTTTACCCCCAACAACATGAGTGAGTCTTGTTGCTACTACTTCTAAAATCTGTCCTGCGTCCAAAGCAGTCTCTTCATGTTCACTGCCATGACTCTCGGCTCAGCCAACATGATTTCTCACTTGGGCCACTGTACCAGCCTCCCAACTGGTCTCACTGCTTCTATGCTAGTGTTCCTCTAGTCCATTCTTTCCACAGCAGCTACAGCTCCCATTTCCAAACAGAAATTATACTGTGTCACTCTCTACTTAACCCTCTTTAATAGCTTCCCATTCATTCACTAAACATATTTTTACTGAGTGCCCTCGATGTGCCATACCCTCAACAATGCCTCCACTCACGAAATAAAAGAAATATGTAGTATGTAGATAGTGGTAAATGCTGTGAAGAAAAATAAAGAAGGCGTGAAGGACAGGGAATTGTGTGTGTGTGTGTGTCTTTACAGTTATTAAACAGGGACTCCAAGGAAGGTTTCACTGAGACTGAGTAGGTGATCTTTGAGCAAAGGACTTGAAAGAAATGAGGGAGTTGAGCTCTGCAGAATATTCCAGTTGGAGAGAATAGCAAGTGCAAAGGCCCTGGGGTAGAAGTACGCCTGGGAGCTAAACAGAGAAGAAGAAAATCTAAGCTTTACTGTGGTTTATAAAGTGGTCCAGTTCCCTCACACCCCCTGCCCCCCAAAAAAACCCCTCCTCCCTTTATAGTCTCCAACCTTCTTTTCTAGCACTCTCCCCACCTCACTGTAGTCCATCCACACCAATCTAGTTCACCAAACGCTGTTTCCTGCAACACAGGCAGTGTTGCTGCCTCTGCTGGAATACTCCCCAACCCTTATTCTCAAGTACAGTTTGCAAGGCCAGCTCCTTCTCATCAAGCAGGTTTCAGTTTAAGTTTCACCTTAGGCCTTTTTGAACCACAGAACCTAAAATAGGTCTCTTGTTGTTTCTTTCCTGATTGTTTCCTTCATGTCCCTAATCACACCATGCAATTGGGATTCATATACATATATGAACTTAAACTCAATAGGTATCTCATCATCATTTAAATTTGCATTTGATAACTAGTTAGGATTAACCATGTTCCCAAGTAATAGTTCTTAGCATGATCTCTTTTCACTTAAAGTCCCTATGTCTCTGGCCAGCTGGAACCCCCCACCCTGTCCACCTGTTTGGGGGCAATTTATTTTCTCAAGTTTCCTCAGGGAGTCACTGATAGATCATGATGACTATCTCTTGGCAGGAATTATTCCAAAACCCAACCCCCTTTGGAGGAAAGTTTGTTTCACTTTGACATCACCAAGTTGTGAAAATGCGCAAGAATGCCGCATCTGAGTGGTGCCACGTACTCCCATTACGCAGTTATTATCGTGCAATTATTAATATCACTAAATCATGCGTACAATGTAATGATGAATTACAGTGAATATATCTATATAATATAGATCTATATTCTATCTATAATATATAGTATATATAGGCAAGGGAGGCAAGGGGAGCCCTGCGCATCACTTGCCCCTTTGCCTTTTCCAGGGGCCTCTCTATACAGAGGCAGGCAGACGGTCTAACTGGCCCCTCGAAATCTCCCACACCCGAGGCGGGCGAACTCGCGCAGGTCTTGAGGGGTCCAGAACTTCGAGGTTCGTAGGTGGGGGAGGAGCGAGGGGCGTTCCGAAGACTCCAGCCAGGCCTCTCTCCCGAGCCCAGCCGAGATTACAGCTCATCTCGCGAGAGCCTGAGAAAGGCCCGGCTGCGGGCGGCGGGGGCGGGATGTTGGCGGAACACTCTAGACCGCGCCCCCTCTGGCGCAGCTGGCAGAGGCGCTGGCGGGAGCGGCCGGCGGCGCGCACGCGCAGGTGAGCCGGGAAGGCGCGGGGGCACGAGGGCGGGGGGCGGGGCCTTGCGTCGCGCCGCGGGCACGTCTCTGCGCGTCCTCAGTATTTAATGTCTCTGTGTTCCACGGGTCTGGGCGAGCACGTGGGGGAGCGGCCGGAGTGCAGCGCTGAGGGACCGGCCTGGCAGAGGGGCTGAGGCGGGGCAGAGGCGGGGGCCGAGGGGCCAGGGGGCGGCGGCGGCGCGAGGACTCTGCATCCCGACGGTCGCCGAGGAGCTGGTAAGTTGGGGCCGCAGGGAGCGGCTGACCTGGGGACCACCTGCCGGGGCCCCGAGGGCGGCGCCGTTGGGGTGATGGTGATCCTAGGGTGCAGGTGCAGGGTGCGTCGCGTGCTCCAGGACTCATGGGGTGCGAGGCTCCCGACGCTGAGGGCGTGCAGAGGGGTTCCGGCCCGTCGCCTGCTGTCAAGCAGGCCCTTTCTCTTCCGTCGCCTGCGCGCCCCCTCGTCCTTCTCCGCCGGGTTCTTGCTGACAAATCGCTTGTGCTTGGCTGGGGCCGCGCTCCGCAGCCGCGCGGTGTCCCCTACGCGCGTCACCATCCTCGGGGGCGGGAAGCGAGGGCGCGACGCCCGGGATACCCCTCTGCGGCTTAACTTTCCCCGAGCGCACACACTCTCCCAGAGACGGACCTGAGTGCGTTCCACCCAAGGTCGCCCAACCCCACACGCGTTTACTTTTCAAAGGTCGTGTGTACCCAGTCTGAGCCGGGAGAGGCGCCGGCGGGCGGGCTGTGGGCAGGGCCAGGTGCTCACAAGGGCGAGGAAGTGTCCCAAGGCCTGCGGGCACTCCTTCCCCACTGAGTTGAATTGGTCACTTCAGGAACCTCACCCAACTTCTGGGCCCCTTTATATCGCCCGGGGGTGCTCCCCATCGAGGCCGGCGGTGGCAGACTGGAGCTGGTCGCTCTGCCCCTGGGAGTTCAGTGCGGCGAACCAGGGGAAGGGGCTCGGTTTGCAGAGCCGGGAGGATGAGCTAGGAGATAGGTCGTGATTGGAACCTTGTTGCGGGCGGAGGGAAACCGTTTGAACCGAGTTAGGGTCCTGATGTGAAAGGCTTGGTGTCTTTCAAGAGGATTAGCTTTTGCAGCCCCTTAAAGGGTGTCGGAGAGGCGGAGGCTGTCCTGTCCCGTGTGCCCGCTGACTTAATGCCCGCGGGTTTGTGGGTCACGTGTCGGGCTCCGGCTGCACCCACCTCTGGTCCTCGGGCCGGAGGGACCACGCTAGTTTCGGGGTTCTGGATCAAAGTGTGTTTGGGCAGGCTTTCACCAGTTTTACTATTTTGTGCCCTTGGGTGCGGTTCCTCCCATTTCCCCTCCAAGGAAGGCACAAGAGACGGATAGGAGCTGTTGGTGTGTTGGGTGGTGCCGAATAGACCTGGGACTGCTTGGAAGCCCTGGGTGTTTCGCGGTCTCCCTTCTCCGCGGAGATGCAGAGGTTGGCCGGCGCCTTCTTGCCCCCCGGCCTCTGCTAACACAAACCCGGTGCACTTAACTCCAGGTGTGAGAGGAGGCCTCTCAAGTCGGGTAGGGTGTGTGGGCAGGACAATTAGGTTAAACTAGCCATCTTTCCCCCTATGAAGTTCAGGCTGCTTGGTGTTTAAATTTATTTCCTGCAGGGAAATCTGGGTTGCTGGACACTTGGTACAGTCATATCTGTTGGTTGGTTTGCTATCCAAGCCCCCCACCCCCTTTGTCGAAATTACTGATCAAGAAACACCATTCACAAGAAGCTATTAATTCTGGCAGCTAGTGACCTTACTTTGCTACCCTGGTATTGTAACTAAGTCCTTCCCGGATTCGTTTTTTTTTTTTTTTTTTTTCTAATTCTGTTTAGAAGTTTGGGCTCTTAGTAAGCACCACCCGCCCTCTTTGCTCTTAAAGGTACAGAGCATCTTTGAAATGCAGAGAGGGCAGCATGATTTGACCATTTATCAGATTCCTCTTTTCTTGAAGTTCAGGTGGTTCACCTGCTGATTATTTAAGATTTTCTCAGCACTGGAAACAAGTGAAGTAATTTTGGGGGAGCTTTTCTGACTTGTGTTGAACCTTTCCTCTTAAACCTCAAAACTAGTTTTGTGGGTTCTGGGTAGTAATTCCTGGGCATATTCTCGGATGAAGAATGGCCCTAGGCTATAGAGTAGGTTCTCTGGGTCCTACAGGTATGCAAATCTTTGAAGCCTTTGTGCCTACCTGGATTAAATAGGCTCTATTGTCATATGTTTTGTCAGGTGATGGCCCAGAAGTTGCAGGTAACTGATCCCCTCCCAGCCTGTGAGTGAGACTGGTCTACTGTCTAGCTGGAGCCCTTTGTGTGAATATCATTTCCTCCTCCCAGCTGTTTCTAGGAAGTACACTCAGACTTGGCCACTGCAGGGTGACAGTGAAGGTGTCTGTTGGAAGTGGCTGCTCAGGTGCCAAGGGGATGTGTCTCCAAGTATAAGGTTGCTCAGCATCAGTATTTTAAAGTAATTTGTTTTGCTCTACCTGGTAACCCAAATTATTCTTGGGCTTTGAACCCAGGCCGGGTCATAACCATCGTTTGTGGGTGAAGGCTAGTTTTAGGCTTTTCAGTGTTCTCCCATCCTAAAGACAAATTAAGATAATATTTGTGGGGCATGGCACTGTGTCTGGTACATGATGGGTGCTCAAGCATTGATTTCTTTTTTTTCCCCTCTTTTTTTTTTTTTTTTTAACATCTTTATTGGGGTATAATTGCTTTACAATAGTGTGTTAGTTTCTGCTTTATAACAAAGTGAATCAGCTATACATATACATATGCTCCCATGTGTCTTCCCTCTTGCGTCTCCCTCCCTTCCCCTCTTTCTTAAAGAGTCTCTGAGACTGACTTTGAATCTGTTAAGTGACTTGAATTTTAATAAAAGTACCCTACTCCCCAACCTCTGACCTGGAAACTTGGTTGGAAGGAGGGGGAAAACAAATTGGCTTCCCCACACTTTGCCAGCCAGCCTCCTGGCTCAAGCCTACAACACCCCATGTGCCTGGTGAGCTGGTGCCTTCCAGCCCATTCTCCCCGGGCTCCTCCTTCCTCATCTTCCCTGTGAGTCTAGAATGAATGGGCTTCTCTGCAGTTTGGACCGCTGTGCTCTTGTGGGGAAGTTTTGGGTGTGACTTGGTACCTTCAAGCTTACCTTTCTAGGGAGTTTCCCTCTGCTCTGGGCAGGTGGTGGTGGGTCCTTACGGGCCTCTTATCCCACTGAAATCATTTCATGCTATTTGAGTTGCTGATCTTTGTGGGATGTATTTTAATCCTAAACCTTCATTTCTAGGGCAGGTTGTTTCTTCCACATCCCTTTCTGGTGTAATGTCTCACACAGGTTTCACCTTTGATCGTTTAACATCAAGTACCCATTGTGTGTGGCATTTCCACCGAGCAAACCTGCTGGCCCTCGTGCCTAGTTTTAAACTTGGGCCGTGTAAAACAGTGACAGTGTTTCGGGTAGGACAGAGTAGCTGGAGAAATAGCTGGTGGGGGCATGGAAACTAAAATTTAGGGGACACCTCTTCCTTGATAGTTACTCTGGGAGGTGAGTTACAAGCAAACGCCTCCCTAATCCTTTAATCCTGACACCTCTGAGTGCAGTTGAGGAGGGTGAAGCTAGAGGTCATTCGGGATTGTTTCAGTGGCTAATAAAAAATACAAATAGGGCTTCCCTGGTGGCGCAGTGGTTGAGAGTCCGCCTGCTGATGCAGGGGACCCGGGTTCGTGCCCCGGTGCGGGAAGATCCCACATGCCGCAGGAGCGGCTGGGCCCGTGAGCCATGGCCGCTGGCGTCCGGAGCCTGTGCTCCACAGCGGGAGGGACCACAGCAGTGAGAGCCCCGCGTACCGCAAAAAAAAAAAAAAAAAATACAAATAGAGGGATAGAGAAACCGACAAGTGTGGGTTTGGACTTAAACTAGAGGGCTTTTGTGAGAAGGACAAGGAGTCATCAAGTCTATGGGCTTTTCACCTAATCTTTCTGTTGCTTTCTAAGCAGATTGTTGCAGTAAAGGAATGTGTGTTATCATTCAGCATTCTGAGGACTGGCTTTCAGTTATAAGGAACTTTCGAGGTGTCCTTTTCCTCCTCCTAAATGGTTCTACTAAGTGGTCTCTGTTCTGTCCAGTTCTTGCCATCTTGAATGTCTCTGCAGCTAGGTTTGATAAGTTTGCAACAGTTGACAGTAAACATTCTGTCCCCATCTGGTAGTATAGCCTGGCTGCCTTCACTTAGCCGGTCCTCACTGAGGCCCATGTACTTAGGAACAAAGCAGGGCCTCAGAAGAGTTCTGGAAGTAAACGTATGCAGTGCTTGAGGGCTGATGAGACTTGTTTCACCCTGGGCTTAGCTAGCAAGAGCCCTGGATTGGGGGTTGTGGGTGGAGTGGAGGTTGAGATCTCTGGGTGCCGCTTTCAGGGTTGAAACCTGGCTGGGGTTCCAGGCAGGTGTGTTGGCCCTCAGGGTCTTAGTTTCTTCAGCTGGTGAAAGAAGATTGGTCAGCATCAAAGGCATTCAGATTGTGCCCCTAAAAGCACAATCTGACTAACCCCTGGAGTTAGTCAGCCCCTTAGGCCCTCCGGGAGGTAGAGTTGCCTGCAGGGTTGTGTATGGGAGGCAGGGTGTGTTTGGGCTGGGGATGCCTGGGTGGTACAAGCCAAAGTCTAAGAAAAAAATGACAATCCACTGTTTTAGGTGCATTTGAAGTTCATTTAACTCTAAGGTGCTACTGTACTAAATATTTTTATCTTTTACAATATCTTTATTCTCTTAAGTCTGTCTTTAGGGTTGAGGGTCTAGAGCTGCCTTGTCCTATAGGGTAGCTACTAGTTATGTGTAGCTAGTTAAATATAAATTTTTTAAAGCATTAAGTAAAATTTAAAAATTAGTTCCTTGGTGGCAGTAGTCACATTTCAAGCGCTCAGTAGCTTCATGTGGCCAGTGGCTGCAGTACTGGACAGTGCAGGTTCTGGAACATTTTCATCATCGCATAAAGCTCTGTTGGACAGCACTGGACTTAGTTCTTTGCCCAACTCTAAAAGCTTCATTGTCTCGCCTTGTAAAGCATCATGTGTTTGGGCTTAGTCTTCCATATTCCACACACCCGACAGCTTTGGTGACAAGTTATTTATCAGTCCTCTCCATGGCATGTTCAGAACAAGTTCCGGTCTGCCAGCTTGGAGGGCAGTGATCAATTATGAAACAGTTTGAGAAAGGAGTGTAGTGAGGGGTCTGGGGATGGGAGTGTGAAGTGAAGGGGCCAGACGCTAAGCCTTTGGAGAGCCGTTTCCGCTTGAGAGCCTCTCTATCAGTGTAAAGGTCCTCACTGCTTCTCCAAGGCCAGTGCTCACTGGCCTTGGTCGTTACGTCAGGAGACTTGCTGCTTGGTCCTTCACTCACCTGATGACTTCCTGCAGGTCTCAGTGTGGGCCCTCTGCTGAACCAGGTTGCAGACACCTTGCGGACAAGCGTCATTTTCATTCTGCTCCTCCGGTCCATCTCAGTGTTAGGAGGCCTGGCTTTACTGAAGGCCTCGGGGAGAGTTGGTCCCCAGTGGGGATCCTGAAGTGTCGGTGTGGAGCTGGCTCTGGGGAGTGCGCTGTATTTCCAGATGCCCCTCATCTAGTCCTGGGTGTGCTTAGTTTGAACCCTACTAGACTGGCCTCTGGCATATAATGTGAACTCTTTTTTTGGACCCCAACAGCAGAAGATGTATAACAGACACTTACTGAGTACCTACCGTATACCTGATAATTTAGCGGGGTTTTTGCACGTTATTCCCTTTTTATTCTCTCTCAATCCTATGAGGTTAAGAATTCCTAGTTTGTGGACTTTCCTGGTGGCGCAGTGGTTACGAATCTGCCTGTCAATGCAGGGGACCGGGTTCGAGCCCTGGTCTGGGAAGATCCCACATGCTGAGAAGCAGCTAAGCCCGTGCGCCACAACTACTGAGCCTGCACTCTAGAGCCCACGAGCCACAACTACTGACCCCACGAGGCACAATTACTAAAGCCCTCGCGCCTAGAGCCCGTGCTCCGCAACCAGAGAAGCCACTGCAATGAGAAGCCCACACACCACAATGAAGAGTAGTAACTAGAGAAAGCCCGTGCACAGCAATGAAGACCCAATGCAGCCAAAGATAAATTAATTAATTAAAAAAAAAAAAGAATTTCTAGTTTGTGTATGTGGAAGCAGAGGCCCTAAGGAAGGTAAGCTTATCCTAGGGCACAGGACTGGGCTGTCTTGGGGCTTAGATCAGGGTTCAGTATCTCTAGCTCCCTGCTTAGAGGCTGTTTCTTGTTAACTGCCCCATTACCCCTCCATCCTCATCCAGAAAGTGAAACTGGGTTTTTAAAAGAATAAAATCCCACAAACTGAGTCAGACTGTTAGGTCATTACGGCCTCATTCAGCCCTAGGAGGGAGGTATTTGTATCCCACTTCTTTGGATGTTATCATTTTACAGGAAACCGAAGTCAAGGATCTTTAAGGCAAGTGTTTTATCAGAATTATGCAACCATCCAGTGCCTTCGAGCTGCATAACCATGCCTTAGGGCCTGGAAAACTGCTCTCGAGACTCTGGCTTAGTTTGGTCACCTGGTTGAAAAGGCAGCCTTGAAGTCACTCATTCCCTGGCTAGCAATAGTGTGGCCTGTCAGACCTCACACAGGGTTTCGAGACCATCCCCTGGCCTCAACAGGCCGTCGCCTGAGAGTAGCTTGGCTTGCTCCCTGTTGGAGCAGGCAGCAGGATCCCTTCAAGCCCAGCCCTCAGCTCTCAGCACGCTGCCCTGCCCCCCCCTTCCCTCCAGCCTTGGCTGGGAAGACAGATCTTCTGCCCCTCCCCCTTCCTGCCCCTCCCCCTTTCTGCCCCTCCCCCTTCCTGCCCCTCCCCCTTTCTGTCCCTCCCCCTTCCTGCCCCTCTTGAGAGATAGGAGTGGCTTGCCCTGAGCTGCCCTGGGATGGGCGTGAGCTCTGTCTCTAGTGAGGAGAGGCCATGCTGAGACTAACCTCCTTGCTTTGTCCTTTGACTTTGGTGAGGCCCGCCCAGCCAAGCTTGTGCTATCATGCTATTTTTAGCAGGTGGTATCCTTTAGGAGGGCCAAGTGCATGTGGCTTCAGTGTATGGGGCAGGTCCTGGTGCCATAGCTGCAGCCTCTCCTAATCAGGGGAGGAAGGAGAATAAAGCCACCCTAGAGACTGTCATGGGGGGTGTGTATGTGTGTGCGGTCACTTAAGAGGTCCCTGCGCTGCTTTTTCTATCTGGACCTGTGGCAAGGACCCACCCCTGCCTCCTGGGCCAGGCAGGCATGTGACCGAGGCAGCCCAGTGAGCGGGCACTCCTGGGTCAGGATTGCTGTCCTAGGGAAGGACGACCCAGCAGCTGATTTCTCAGGAAATCACATTAGTTCTGTCTTCGTGGGAAGTCACCCAACCTGAGGACAGGCCACTAAAAACTCTGTAAAACTATGAATCCGTGGCAGCCTGATAACTGGCATCCTCTGACTTAAGCCAAAATAAAACCACGAGAGAAGGCAAACCCGTGCCCTTCAGCAGGAATTCTTACTGGGAAGCCACTGAGGCTGAAGAGATAACGAAAAAGGGGTTTGACAAACAAGTTTTGTTCCTCGCTGCCCTCCATTCTCCCCCCTTTCTTGTCCCTTCTTTCCTCTAATTTGGAGCTGCCAGCTCCAGCCCATCTCTCTTGTTTCTGATTAAGAAAGCTTAGAGCCATATAAGGTCCTCTGTTGCCTATGGTTTACGTTGGCTGGAGAACAAGGTTGTTTTCGCAAAGTCCGATTCAAAGAAGTGGCAGGGACTTCTGTGTGTGTGTCTGTCTGTCTCTGTCCTCCATCTGCAACCCCACCCCCACCCCCGGAGGGGGGCTGGGCCACCTTATTGGGACAGATGCACTTGAGGGTGTGGAGGCACTGGGTGAGGGCTCAGCTGCGGTCTTCCAGGACTAACGATCCCAGGGCTTCCTGGCAGATGCATTCGCTGAGAACTCAGAGTGAACCTCTGTTGGCTCACACAGTACGTGCCCGCCATGCTACCAGCCACAGAGGCACTCTGTCCTGGAGCGGACGCTGCAGTCAACTTCTGTTTATTCAGAAACTACAGTCCCCTGGCTTTTCGGGCAAGTCAGTCCCCCTCTCTGGAGGGAGTTGGGTGAACCTGGTCTTCCAGGTTCTTAACCTTCAGCATGGCTTCTGTGCAGCGATGCTGGGGAGCAGTTTCTCTGGCAGCGGCCCTCCAGCCTCGTCTTTGCCTCCCCTTCTTGCTGTCTCTTGGGTCAGCCAGGCTTGTTCCTGCCTTAGGTTGCTGGCACGTCTTCTCCCCGCTGGCACCTTCTCCCCCTCTCCTTTCCCTGTCCTCTCAAGATCTTGGCAGAGCTGCTCCTTGCTGTTCACTCTCCTGCCACCTCTGCAGAGAGACCTTCCCTGACCATTCTGTCTAAAGCTCCCCCTCTCCCAGGCACACTTTATCCAGCCTTTGTCAGCCTGGGTTCCTCGTTTAATCTACACAACACAGAAAGTGATTGGCTTTCTCAACTCTCCCAACTAGTACCATTCTGGATGCACAGGAATATGGTTAATTCATTACGTGCAGGGGATGCCTAGGGCTCAGCTGTCTGAATCTGTTGAGAGAGGCTGCAGGTTCCGGCTTCTTTGCGGTATTATCTCATCTGAAATGTGATTCCCTACCCCTCCTTCCACCTTTGCTTCCGGAGGGCTCCCCCACCTCCCTGCCCCCAACCCCAGTGGAACCTGGCTCGCTGTGGGTATTAAAATCTTTATTAAATGGCTGGCCCTGGGGGGTTCTGCTGCCTGATGCTGGTGTGACCTCACCGGGGTGGGGGGATCATACGCCTTGTCTCTAAAAGGGTCTAGCTGTCAGTAAGCATGTTCTCTTTCTGAGCGTTACTGTATGTCAGCGGGGCAGTTGGGGGTTTTCTGAAGGAAGATTGGTATCAGTTATTATGGGAAAATAAAGCAGTATAAGTTTGTGCATAGATGAATTGGGGGCTTCCCTGGTGGCTCAGTGGTTGAGAGTCCGCCTGCCGATGCAGGGGACACGGGTTCGTGCCCCAGTCCGGGAAGATACCACATGCCGCAAAGCGGCTGGGCCCGTGAGCCATGGCCACTGAGCCTGCGCGTCCGGAGCCTGTGCTCCGCAACGGAGAGGCCAGAGCAGTGAGAAGCCCGCGTACCGCAAAAAAAAAAAAAAAAAAAGATGAATTGGCATTAATACATATTTGTTATAATGGTTAACAAGAAACATAAAGTTGTATGGTAGTAGAGCATCCATTATAGTTAATACTTAAGAATGTATTAATTTTCTGTCAAAGCGTTGCTTGTAGACAGATTTGACTTTTGACTGTTAAGCTTTGAAAGAACAGCCCTTTGCTTGGAGTGCTTCCCCACCCTGTCCTGTTCTCTTCTAGAGGCAGCCGTCCTCCCTGCCATTTACCTCTACACAGTTGACTCTTGGTCTCCCGGGGCGTTTGTTCCAGGACCCCCGCAGATAACCAAAATCTGTGGATGCTCAAATCCCTTACAGTGTCTGTCCTCGGGTTCTGCATCCATAGATAGGGAGGGCTGACTGTATTTCTAAATAGTATACTACTCCTTTTTTTCCTTCCTTCCTTTTTAAAAATATTATCTGTTTTGTTTTTCTGCTCTGCGAGATAAGGACTTGGCCCATTCCTACACTTTTTCCCCCCTCATCCTCTCAGTATAGAGGTAACCCAACATTTGGTCACATGACAGTGTTGTGATCTAAATATTGCTATGGCTGCAATCCTATTTCCTTTCTTGTCTCCCCCCTCCCTTCTCTTCTCCTAGTTAATTTCCTTTGTTTCCTTAGCTTAGTTTTCTTTGTATGTCTCACCAGTTCTCTGACTCTCCCCTGGGCCTTGGCCATTGCGGGTCGATTGCCGGGAAGCTCCTCTCGGGTCCTCTCGTGCTTAAACTCACCGCAGACTCAGCAGTTCCGAGTCGCTCCTGGGAAGCATCCCCGGTCCCCTGGCTCTGCTTCCCCTGCATCCTGGGACTTCCTTCTCCCCTTCTCTTGTGTTGCTTCCTGGATTGGTGCCCCCTCCTTTCTTGTTTCACTCCCTCGTCTTGGTGAGAAAGTGTGCAAGGGTGGGCAGCCAACCAGAAGCACGCTGATCTGTGCCCAAGGACAAGCCCCTTTGAAGGCCTTCAGGAGTAGTTGAAATGAGAGGGGATCTGGACCTGGGTACCAAGTCGTGGTGAGAATGAAAGTCTGCATGCTGAATGGGGCACCCCAGCCCCCTTGGCTCCCATGGCACTGCCATTAAGGCTAACGTCCTTTCATCTCTCACCCCAGGACACTAGAACATCCTAATTTGGGGTGTCTGGCAGCCTGATTCCTACCCCCGCCCCCTGGCCCAGCCAGGACATTTGCCTGACTTTTGGGCTGTGGCAGAGGGTGGCAGTACCAGGCCCACTGGAGAAGAGGTCATTGGGGGGTTTTGCCCCCAAAGAAATTGAAAGTCTTGAAAGAGGGCAGTGCGTTTGTTGATTCCTGTCTGTGTCGCACCGAGCTTTGTACTCTGTTGGTACCGATGAATATTTGTTGAGTAGAAATTACCTTATGTGCCTTTGTGGGATTTCTGAGTTGGTCATATTGCACTGTCTGCCATCTGGAAAGTCATTGTCTTACCTCTTTGCTTTTCCCACCGGAGGTGGTGGTGGGAAGGGTCTTTTGCCTCATAGCAGCATCTTTTCTGATTCCTTCTGAAGGCACGTGCCGTCCTTATTAGCTTTCAGGTGAGTGTGTTGTCAGAGCACACCTGCATACCTTTTGGGCAGTCTTGTGTTCTGTGGTCATGGGTGGGAACTCCATGTGCCTGGGAACAGTTTGGCCCCTGCTCTACCACTGTCCTCAGAAACCTGTGAGAATTCACTTGTAAAGCAAGAAGGTTGCCAGGAGCCCAGGGATAAGGGGCAGGATGGATGTGACATAGTCCTTCACGTTTTTAAGAACCACATCCCTACCCCCAAGGGAAGCAATGGGAAGTCCTTTGTAGGAGATGCTGATTTTCCCGTATCATCTGAAGCCTGGTGAGACTGGATGGCTGTGGGTTTGGTCCGAGGAGGAGGAGAGAGGTTGGGCAGTTAACCCTGCGTGGGTCCCTGATTTCTCGAGTTTTCCTAAGTGGAAGTTTAATTTTCATTTGAGCTGGAGGAGGAGGAGCTCTTAGTTTGAGACCAGGTCCAGATGGGATTTTTTTGCTTCTGACTCTTCTTACCTGGGGCTCAGGTACTGGACCCCGAGTTTCCGCTTTGGTTGGAGGAGGCTTCAGTGAGCAGGTTCTCCCACCCAGATGTTACTGGGCGAAGCGTCCGGTCTCCCGGAAAGCCGACTGGAAGTGTTCCGTGACTTTTGTGGGACAGCTGGTGCACCCAGAACGGGCAGTGTGGTTGGTCTAGCTCCCCTGGCCGCTGTGCTGGGCCATCACAATGGAGGGTGTGGGGGACAGTCCCCACTGTGAGCTAATTTGGAATCTTTAGGGTGCCAACATGAGTCACAGCCCATCCAGGCCCCCTAAGGATGAAGGTAACAACCCTGTGAACACGGGCTGGGCGAGACCAGCCGCCTGAGGCATGGCCCCGGCGCTGTGATTCCTGGGCCCCAGCCATGCTGCTGAAGGTCAGTGGCCCAGCTCACCATCGTCCCCCACCCCCAGGGGCAGGACCATACTCTGCTCAGCAAGGTAGGTGCTGGTCATTGCAGCTTTTATCCAGCTCTTGTGTTTCCTTCAGGTCTTCGGGGACACCATGTAGCACTGCGCTGTCCACTAGGTAGCCACCAGCTGTATGTGGCTATTTAGATTTACATTAACATCAAATAAACTTTAAGATTCAGTCCCCCAGTCACACTGGTCACGTTTCCAGTGCTCAGGGGCCCCCTGTGCCTTAAGTGGCCACCAGTCCTGGACTGCAGTCCCCCCTCGGGGGTGGCTCAGGCCTCTGCCTCTTGCGACCTGCTCTGCTTTGGCCGTGCCACAGCTGCCACGGCTTTTTCCCGTTGTCCTGACAGTAGAGGTCAAACACCATTTGTCCGGCCCTGCCAGCTATTCGGCTCCAGCTCCCGGACTCATCCTGCTCTACTCTGCTGCCCGCTCCATCCCCCAAGGCATCTTGGGTTTAGAACCTTAATTTATGCTGTTAGCCCACCATTACAACCTAAGGAAATCATGGCCTTCTTTGAGACAGCCTCCTTGCGTTCTCTTTGCCCACTTCTGAAGTCAGGCTCAGCTCGGTGCATCTGTGTGTGAGAGACAGAGAGATTCTTCCCTCCGGACTGTGAGCTTCTGGTGGCCACAAGCGTTTTCTTGCAGCGACTTAAACGTATTTGTATGTGCGGCAGCTCAACCTGATGAGGAATTGGGTAGATGCATCCTATACAAACCCAGAGACACCCTTGTAGCCTTGTAAAGACCTCTGTGTGTGTGGCCTTCCTCTGGGGTGGGGGGCAGGTGGGGGACGACATGGGCCTAGCCAGCAGCCTGCCGTTATTCTCTGAGTGCAGTGGCAGCAAGTGCTAGGCTTTAGGATCTGAGTCATGTAGCTGTTCCCTGTCCTCGGAAGGCCCCCTTCAAGAGGGGAAGCCCCTTAGCAAGAATTTGATGTGCTGGACACTCTAGAGATGGGCTGTCTTGCGCCCCCTGTTGGTGAACACCCAGGGACCGTCGTCAGCAAAAGTGAATATGTAACGCTGGAATAATGGAAGAAATGTTCAGATTTCTTGGAGAGTGTTTAAAAGTCCACTCAGATCACAGAGTAGGGACTTCCCTGGTGGCCCACTGGTAAGACTCTGCGCTCCCATTGTAGGGGGCCTGGGTTCGATCCCTGGTCGGGGAACTGGATCCCACATGCATGCCGCAACTAAGACCCGGATCACAGAGTAGATCTGGCTTCACTGGCCAGGCCCAAGCCCACACTGGACTTGTACGGCTCTTGGTCCCCTAAGCTCTCGTTTTAGGATCGATTTTTTTTTCGCCCCCATCATGAATCACATGCAGCTCTTTTTCCACAATAACCACAGCCAAACGGATTTAGTGGCAAGCACTCTTTGTTTTCTTGTTTAGTAAATCTCCCAGAGATCTGCCTTCTTATTTAGCAGAAGGCTCTAGACTGCAGTGACTGCACTGGTCATCACGCTTGGGAGTGAGACCGTTACTTCTCCAGAGGTGAGCTGTTCTGAGAAGCTGCCGGCTCCTCTGGGAGAAGGAAGACATCTTTTTAGAACCTGGACTGACCAGGTGAATGCTGCAGCCTTGTGGGGCTGTGGCACGTGCCTGCGTTGAGCTCTGTGTGACCACTGGGCAGCCGGCCAGCCTGCATCTATTTCCCAGCAAATGGACCTGCTAAAAATAAGCAGGCAGCCAGATTCAAAATAGCCAGGTCTCCTCCCCACCAGTGCTAGGGCCGGCTCTGCATTCTTCTGCAAGGTTTTTCCTGGGCCTGGGGTGGGAGGCCCTGGGGGAGGAGGCCATCTTCATTAGTGAGTGAGTGTGAAGGCCGTTAGACCTCCAGTGTTAAATGCCACTACAGACCTCTTCAGAGGTTCAGGTTTAAAAAAGAAAAAAAAACAAAAAAAACACATGCACACAAAACCAGGGCAAGAGAGCAGCTCATACATGAGTCTGTGCCCAGAGAAGGAAGGTAGCAGTGGGCCTCGTGAGGGCTGCAGCTGTGTGCGCGTGAAGGCAGCCCCGTCAGGATTCAGGGAAGGTGGGTGCGTCCTGCACCACCTGTCCAGGCCTATCAGACCGGGTAAAGCAGGGAAAACGGCGCCTTAACGATGTACAAGTCTGAGTGAATTGGCTCAGGTAGGGGCCCTTCGAAGTTGAAGGACCGAGGAAGTGAGGGACTTTCCTTGACTGGTGAGAAGTGGGGCTCCCCGTGAGGTGCCCCCAGGCCGCCGCGCCCTTGGTGAAACCCACTAGCCTCCTGAACCCGCCACCTTTGGGTGGGGTGTCTGCTGATCCCAGCGGCTCCTGGCTCTGTTCTCGGTGGAGCTGGCTTCTGAGGCTATTCACAGTCCCCTGGTTGCTAGGAAAAAGTAAATGAGCCCTGTGTTCCCCTTCTTTCTGGGGATCTCATACCTCTTTTCTCAAGCGCCTGGAGCTTTCCCTGTCGGGTGGTCCCTGTCCCTGTGGGCATAGACAAGAGGGGCCACTGCTGCTCCCCACGTAGAAGCAGCGGCTCCTGGTGCCCCAGCTCTAGTCCCTGGGGTGAGTGGTGGCCACTGGGATCACGTGGGACATTCAGGGTCCTGTGGGGTGGCTGACACTGCTTCACGGTGGCAGCATCACCCCCCTTCCCTGAGGCCCTTCTGGCACAACAACGGGGTATTTGTCTGGCTTGGAAATGCAGAAAGTGTCTCCTGAGCTGTCATTAGCTGAGTAGCCTGTTGGGGGGCGGTGGGGGGGCTATAGATGGTGGATCCGCGGGCTTGAGCCTCAGTCTCTTGGGGACCGAGCTCGGCTGGCAGGGTTAGGTGGGCAGGTGGCAGCGGTGTCCCTGGGCTACAGAGCAGCAGGCAGGGAGCACGTGTCATGGCACCAGGCGGCTGGTTCTGTGTGTTCAACCTGAACTAGGGCTGGGAACGGAACAGATGAGGTGGCAGGGGAGGCCAGGGACGTGGTGGGCTGTGGTCTGGGTCGCGGTGTGGACCTCCTGGAGTGCAGAACCAAAGCTAGACTGGTGGTTTGTGTTGGGCCTCTGCCTTACTGTAGTGTAGCCAACTTCTGAGATCCTGGGGGTTGGATGGGGACACCTGCTGGAGAGCAGACCCCTGTGATCGGCTTTTAGTTCCAAAGGGGGGGCGGCTTCTTCCAGCTATTTTGAGAAGCAGTTTATGTCTTGGTAGCAACTCCCCCCTTACACACACACACACACACACACACCCCAATGTAAGTCTGTGGCCTTGGGTCCTTGGTGTGTAAAGTGAGGAGACTGCCCCCTATGGGTAGTTAAGACATAGGATTCTTTTTCTTCCTCTCCATCCCATTCCATTTAATCTTTGACCTGAGAGCAGAGAATTGCTAGAATACTATGGGAATCACAGCTATAAGCCCTGCTGAAATGGGATTAGAATAATAAGGAGTTAGAATATAACTTTACTGACGAGAAGAAAACCTGTGTTCAGACCCCAGCCCCACTTCCTGTTGCACGTGATCTGTCGGGTGGGACTTGATTTCCTGATAATGGGCCTTATCCTGAGTGTGCCCGTCCCCCATAACCTCTTCTCCTTCTCGAATTTCATTTTATTTATTTATTTATTTTTATGTGAAGGACATTGAACAGAAAGCAAATCTCCGTAATCTACCACCACCTTTTTGCAGGTTGTTACAGAACAGTGATTTCCCCAACTTGACTTGCACATTGGAACTACCCGGGTTGAAAAAAAAAAACAGACCCGATGCCCAGGTCTCACCCTCAGATTCTGATGTCATCGATCTGGGTACCACTGTGAGATTTTAAAAGCTTCCCAAGTGATGCTGATGGGCAGCCAAGTTGGAGAATCTCTGTTAAAGAAATTTTAAAATCTCTCTTTCCAAAAGAAAAAAGGGAAGACTATCTCTATTTGCAGATAAGGAAAAAAACAAGTTTGGGAAGGTTTGTAGGATACAAGATCAATGTACACACCTTCCCCTCTTCCCCAGCTGAAAGGCTTGGCATGGATCCTTCCCAGTTTTTCCATGGGATTATGTGGACATAGACATCACATACCCACAGTGGTCTACAGCTTTTATTTTCCGTATCATGGCAGTTTTTCCATGTCAGTACAGGAGAATCAGCTTCATTTTCCAAAACTGGTATGACCATGGAGTCTACAATAGATTTAGCAGCCATTGCTTTGAGTCTTGTTTCAAATGGTACCCCAGTGAGCACTCTTATATATACCTCTGCCTGTGGTTTTTTTTTAAGGAAAGATTCCAGGTGTGGGATTTTTGGGTCATAGGGTAGGGTCATCAAGGTGTTTTGTTTTTTTTTTAATTGGGGTATAGTTGTTTTAGAGTGTTGTGTTAGTTTCTGCTGTACAGCAAAGAGGAGTTAAGTTCCCTGTGCTATATATAGCAGGCTCTCATTAGTTACCTGTTTTACCCATAATAGTGTATATATGTCAGTCCCAATCTCCGAATTCATGCCACCCCGCTCCTTTCCCCGCTTGGTGTCCATACATTGGTTCCCTACATCTGTGTCTCAGTTTTTGCCTTGCAAACAGGTTCATCTGTACCATTTTTCTAGATTCCACATATATGCATTAATATACGATATTTGTTTTTCTCTTTCTGACTTACTTCACTCTGTATGACAGTCTCTAGGTCCACCCACGTCTCTACAAATGACCCAATTTCATTCCTTTTTATGGCTGAGTAATACTCCATTGTATATATATATGTACCACATCTTCTTTATCCATTCATCTGTCGATGGGCATTTAGGTTGCTTCCATGACCTGTAATTAGTGCTGCAGTGAACATTGGGGTGCATGTGTCTTTTTGAATTATGGTTTTCTCAGGGTATATGCCCAGTTGTGGGATTGCTGGGTCAAATGGTAATTCTGTTTTTCTATTCTACTGTTCTCCATAGTGGCTTTATCAATTTACATTCCCACCAACCGTGCAAGAGGGTTTCTTTTTCTCCACACCCTCTCTGGCATTTATTGTTTGTAGATTTTTTGATGATGACCATTCTGACCGGTGTGAGGTGATACCTCACTGTAGTTTTGATTTGCATTCTCTAATAATTAGTGATGTTGAGCATCTTTTCATGTGCCTCTTGGCCAGCTGTATGTCTTCTTTGGAGAAACGTCTATTTAGGTCTTCTGCCCATTTTTTGATTGAGTTATTTGTTGTTTTGATATTGAGCTGCATGAGCTGTTTGTATATTTTGGAGATTAATGCTTTATCCATTGATTCATTTGCAGATATTTTCTCCCATTCTGAGGCTTGTCTTTTGGTCTTGTATGGTTTCCTTTGCTGTGCAAAAGCTTTGAAGTTTCATTAGGTCCCATTTGTTTATTTTTGTTCTTATTTCCATTACTCAAGGAGGTGGGTCAAAAAGTAGGGCCATCAAGTTTTAAGAGGGGTACAAACTTCTCCTCTCCTTGGCCTGTACAATGCCTCGTCTGCACAGACTCATTAAAGTGGGTTCTAGATTTAATGTGGAGTAGAACCTGAGTTCAACCTCTTGGCTGTGTGACCTGGAGTTATTTTAACCTTTAGGATGGTAATACATATTCCAAACCCAGTGGTTGAGGATTAAGCAGTGCAAGGGAAAGCATCTAGTGAGGTTCCGTGTTTGAATTTGAAGCTCTAAGGTAGCATCATTGAAGTTTTGTGCCTGAAGGGATTAATATAGTCTTCTGAGCCCTGGCCGTTGTTTAACTCTGCTTTGTATTTTCCAATTCCCATTGCTTCATCTTCAAATATTAGCAAGAAGGTTTATCTTTACAGATGAAGGAGTTTCTGGAGATGACCCCTCCCACCCCTCCCCGACCCCCTCACTTGGGAGCAGAACACATTTCCTAGATTCCTTCACAAGCTGTCATGTTGCTTGTGAGTCCTTTGCTGGTCTTGTTAAATGGTCTGGGGTAGAGCCGAGATACTGTATTTATAGCAGTTTCTCACGTGATGCTCAGTACTTCTGGTCCATAAACTGCACTTTGAGAAGCAGAGTCTCCAGGACTTGTGTGTGTGTGTGTGTGTGTGTGTGTTCAGTGGTTGAACTTTTATTGCCTTGGCTGAACATTAGAACCACCTGGGGAACTCTGTGCTCTGTTTTTTCCCGAGAACATTGATATGAGTAAATTAAACACTGATACAAGTAAATAAGAGTCGTTAAAGCATTTACATTCATCTCTGCAACAAAGCACAAACCAAATTGAGGAGGAATTCACCCTATCAGTGGAGGATTTTTGGTTTTAAGAAGACTTACAGTTTTTGCAGACAGAATAAAATTTGCTGTGTGGGAGGCAGAGGATACAAGTGTGTATTCTAGAATAAGTTTGTCGCATACCTCTAATGAGAGCTAACCCTTCTTTACAAGGATTAACACGTATCACAAGTGATCTTATACCAGCCATCCTTTACAAGGTGGGTCCCCATCTTACAGGTGAAGAAAACAGTTCGCTGTCTCCTGCCTTCCTCTAGGCTCTTACTTCTGCTTACCTGGATCTAACGGACTCTAGGTCTTCAGCTTTCTTTCGCTTAATACTCTTTGTCCTGCTCCCAGAATAAGCTAGAGACACAGTTAGGTGTGTGTGCCTTGCAGACCAAAGCTGGTTCTCTGTTGTCTATAGGAAAAAGTCCAGACTCTGCAGCGGGTGCAGGACCCTCATCGAGCCCAGTAAACGACTTGACTCTCGAACATGACCCTATCTCCACGCCACTGTGTGTTTTACTGGTCCCTCACCTTGGAGTATCCCCTATCCTTTTTCTGGGGCGGCTGCGTTGTGTCTTCGTTGCTGCGTGTGGGCTTTCTCTAGTTGCGGCGAGCGGGGGCTACTCTTTGTTGTGGTGCGCGGGCTTCTCGTTGCAGTGGCTTCCCTTGTTGCGGAGCACAGGCTCTAGGTGTGCCGGCTTCAGTAGTTGCAGCATGTGGGCTCAGTAGTTGTGGCGCACGGGCTTAGTTGCTCCGCGGCATGTGGGATCTTCCCGGACCAGGGATCGAACCTTTGTCCCCTGCATTGGCAGGCAGATTCTTAACCACTGTGCCACCAGGGAAGTCCTCCCCTATCCTTTTAAAAATCTTACTCATCCTCTGTTCTGACTTTACGGCTGCATAACTACTATTTCATTGACTCAGGATTTTGGGGGTGCACGCGAGGGACATGTACATGTGGATTCCATTGGTATTTAAAAATGCTCCAACACCACCTGGATAGATAAGTGCTCTGGGAGTTTAGAGAACTAAAGCACTAAACATAACTAGTCCCTTGGGAGAACATAGGGAGAATTTGGCATCAAGAAGTGATGCAAGGGCTTCCCTGGTGGCGCAGTGGTTGAGAGTCCGCCTGCCGATGCAGGGGACGCGGGTTCGTGCCCCGGTCTGGGAAGATCCCACGTGCCGCGGAGCGGCTGGCCCGTGAGCCATGGCCGCTGAGCCTGTGCATCTGGAGCCTGTGCTCTGCAACGGGAGAGGCCACAACAGCGAGAGGCCCGCGTACCGCAAAAAAAAAAAAAAGAAGTGTTGCAGGAAGGGATTTGGTTTCAAGAGAAGGCTCAACTTGTTTCAAGGGAGTGTGCATGGATGAGGGAGCAGAAGTGGGGGGAGGTGTGTCTTCCTGCCCACCCACCTCCAAGGATCACCCAGAGTCTTGGGTGTGCTGCGAGGGAGGGATGCTCCTTCCAGGGTCAGGGAAAGTGGGGGAGCAAAGGCTCTGCCGTAACCTGTTTGTCTTTGCTGTGCAGTCATATCAGGATCCTCTTACCTGGCTCTCATAGCATCCCCTTCTCTCTCCTGTTCTCGCAGGTATAATTACTTCAGGCCTCCAGGATGGCGATCCAGTTCCGCTCACTTTTCCCCTTGGCACTGCCTGGAGTGCTGGCGCTCCTCGGCTGGTGGTGGTTTTTCTCTCGTAAAAAAGAGCACCTCAGCAGCCACAACAAACAGATGGGGGCCAGCGCTGTGAAGCTGAGGGCTGGCCCTGCCACGGAGGAAGCGCTTCCCGTGGAGGACCCCTGTCCTGGAGCAGCGGCCCCGCCCCCCGGTGCCGCCCAGCCACCTGAGAGGGAGCTCCCCACCGCCAGCAAGCCCCCTGTGGAGCCGCCGGCCCCGCTGCGGGCACACCCGCCCTACCGGCGATCAGAGTCCTCGGGCGGCCTTCCCAGCACCGCGGACACGAGGTTTCGACCAGGACCACGCAAAGAGGACAGTGCAAGGGTGGAGCTCGCTCTGACGGGTGACGGAGCCAAGTCCGCTCCTCTAGAGTGTCCCCTGCCGTCCCCAAAAGGCGTTCCGTTCCCCCACGAAGCAGCTGAGGTGTGTAATCGAGAGACCGTGATGGGCAGGCCGGCAGGGCGGCGCCGGCAGGGCCAGTCTGCAGCCCCCGCAGAGAAGGTGGACCCTGGGGAGAAGACCAGGGAGATGGGTGGCGCCGAAGGCACAGGTGACGCAGTGACGGGAGAAAACGTGCCGGAAGAAGGTCCCGTGTCCCGGGAGCAGGGCCCCGAGTTGCCGAGCAGCAGAGCCCCCAGCCTGGCTCCCTTGGGAGGAGGGGGAGAGAAGGGGAGCAGCCTGCTGGCGGTGGACGAGGACCCCGTGGGGAAGTTGCCGAGTAGCTTCGTGGAGTCGGCCCACTCGGAGCTGGAAACGCCCGATGAGACACCAGCGCCCCGGGTCAGGGGGAGCAGGGGCTGGGACGGAGACTTCAGCCGGGAGCTGGGCAAGGAAGAGACCTTGGACAGAAACGAGCAGGTCGAGCAGGCTGCCCTCCAGATCATCTCCAAAGTGATCTTGGAGGCCACCGAGGAGGTGCTGACCACCACGATGGGCAGGATCGCGGGTCGGATGCATCAGGCCTCGGCTGCTCAGCTCCAAGGGCCGAAGGAGGAGAGCTGTGCCCGAGCCCACCAGAGAACTGCCCTGGGCCAGGATGCCGCGGAGCCTGCTCTGGCCACAGCGGAGGCAGCCACGGGCCCGGTGGACGCCACCTTCCCCTCCGCAGACCTGCTGGCAGAGGATCTGCCCCCACCAAAGACGTACGTGAGCTGCCTGACCAGCCCTCTGTCCAGCCCCACGAAGGACAGGAAGCCAAAGAACTCCGCGCACCACGTCTCCCTGGCCCCCTGCCCTCCACCGGCTGCCTCCCTTGGAGAGTCACTGGACGAGGCGAGCATCCTGGCGGAAGATGCCGCCTGTGTCACCTGCGTGTCCAGCAACGGCCAGGGTGTCCCCTCCGTGGCCTCCTCTGGGCAGTGCTCAGATTCTGTCAGCACTTCGGGGCTCGAGGACTCTTGTACAGAGACCACCTCCAGCCCCAGGGACAAGGCTACCACCCCGCTGCTGCCAGAAAGTACTGTGCCCTTCAGCAACGGGGTGCTGAAAGGGGAGCTGTCGGACCTGGGGGCTGAGGATGGATGGACCGTGGGTGCGGAAGCAGATCATTCGGGAGGTAGGAGGGCCTGGGGTGTCCCTCAGAGGACCAGGGGGTCTCCCTTTATTTGGTCGGGAAAGGCAGCCGGCCTGCCTCCGCTCCTTGTGTAAGTGATGACGCTCTTCAATGCTGTGTCTCAGCCAGCCTGCAGAAAGTCGGGGTACAGCCTAGAGCTGGTGGGTAACTTGAGAAGTTAAGCTGCCCTGAACCCCCAAGCCACGGGAACTGTAACTTGGTTCGTCAGCCAGGGACCCTTCCCAGTCCTTCCGAAGGAACCAGCTCAAAGTTGGGTTCACCCATTAACCTGAGTGTGTCTCTCTCTTAAACACTAAGCTCGTAATAGCTTTTTTTCTAAAAAGGAGAGGCCTCCTCAGCTTTAATCCCCTTGAGCGCCAAGGATGGGTAAAGCTTGTTTTATGGTTTATTTCCTTATCATGTTCTTGTTCCCATGTCTTCGCCTGCTTTCCTTCTCCAGAAGCTCTTTCGGGGTAAGTGCCCAGAGAATGGCCACAGCCTTGAATCCTTGCGGGAGGCTCACGCCTCCCTGCGTGTTGCTGTCACCTGTTCCTTCGCAGAGAACCTCAGCCATTTCCTTTCTGTGCAGCTGCAGTTCCACCCCCGGGAAAGGGGCACTTTGGTAACGAAGTGTCCACTGGGTTTCTCGAGTGCTGACCCCAGCGTAGACAGGTCAGCAGCTCCTGTCCCCGGTTTTGCAGCTTCCCTGGGGTATTTTCATTGATCTCACGGAAAGAGGCCATGGATTCCCTCTGTGGGTATCCAGCTTGCTTGTCCTGGAGCCACTCCCTACCGTTGCGGCTCCAGGAAGGTCGGGACTCTTGGGAGTATTACTGCTTTCAGCAGCCTCTGGTGTGTACCACACGCTACAGGTTGTCACCTGTAAGATGCTGTTGTTAAGATGCTACTGTTTTGTGTGTACCTCCACAAGAAGAAAGAAATGCTGCTGCTTATGAGGGTAGGAAGCCAGAGACCGAAAGATGCACCCAACTTCAGGAAGCATCTTAAAATGGGTGCAAATCTTTTAGGAATAAAGGAGCTTCCCTTTGCCTCTTGCCCCTCAGCCTCACCATGCTGACTCCAGTTTGATTGTAGTAGCTACTCAGATGTGTCCAGGCTGCAGGGGAGAGAGTGGTGAGCGGGGAGGCGTGGGCATGGCAGGTGGGAGCATGGTGGAGCCACCCGCTGAGCACTAGCTGTGCCCGGCTCCAGGCTCCAGCCTTCCAGGATTCTCCGCAGTAGCCCCGCCTTGGGCGCGAGGAAGTCAAAGCTTAGAGTGGCCCAGGGACCACCCAGCTGAGTGGAGCCGGCCTTGCCGGAGTTCCTGGTGTGGTTGGAGCCGCCTCTAGGTGTCACTGGGGTGACAGGCCCGTCCTGTTCCGTCGGGCGGCGGCTGGGGGCCGTGTACGAGCCGAGCGCCCCGTCAGCCACCTCTGGTCCTAGCAGGTCGGCTAAGCAGGCTTCTCTCCGAAGGGGTGGTGTTCCCTGCGCGAAGCCCGTCTGAGCCCCCGGGGTTGAAGGGGTCACTTCACGGTGACTCGTCCTCGGCTGGCAGCAACGCCTGCCTCCTCGGCACCCAGGCAGCGTGTGGATTGCTCAGCAGAGGACCGTGTCCGTCCAGGGTTTGGAGAAGCCGTGTGGAAGACAACCTAGTTAGCAGACTCTGAGGAATCACCTCCTTCTGGCAGTTGGGCCTTCCCTATTGAAGCCAGAGCCACTTCTCTGAAGCTGGTCTGGCCCCCGTTTTCTGAGATGGGCCCCTTGGCACGCCCCACGCGGGAGTGGAGCAGCCCCTGTCGGAGCCAGTCCCGCTCCCCGCTCTCTCCTCTCGGGACCGGGACCGAACTTCCGCTCCGGTTTTGAGCAGGCCCAGAAGAGCACTCAGAGGGGCGGCACGAGTCAGGCCTAAGCAGAGGGGAGGGGGGCCTCCTTCTGTCACCTTCTCTGGCAGGGCCCTGTCCAGGATAAGGGCGATGGAGGACTCTCTCTAGCTCTGCTCGGCCGAAGGCCACCGCCTGTGTGCCCAGGCCTGGGGCCTTGGGGACCAGGGGGCTCTTCGTCTGAGGGGCTGCATAGTTGGCAGGGTGCGGACCAGCTGTGACGGGTTGGTCTCCACGGGCACCTGAACCTTCTTCCAGCTGCTGAGACCGTGGGACCTGCTGGCCCCCCTCCCCGCCATGGGCCCCCCTTCCTGGGCCAGCGTCACTCTCTTCGTAGTTCACCACTTGTCTCTGCTCCAGCAGCTGTGCTGGGCGCGGCTGCCAATTAAGCAAGTGGGACTGTAAGTGACAGGCTAAAATTAGGTGTCTCTACACCCCCAGGCCTCCTTTCATTGGGGACTGTTCTGAGCCTTCTAGACTCTGAGTTGACAGTCACCTGCCAAGTTTGAGGGAGGGGGCAAGGGGCGGGGGCCTCCCGGGAATGCGAGTTTGGAAGTTGGATGTTATTAACTGCTCTGGCTGGTGTCTGTGTGTCTGTGCTTGTTGCTTCCTCCCCTGCAGGTTCGGACGGGAACAGCATGGATTCGGTGGACAGCTGCTGTGGCCTCAGGAAGCCTGACGGTTTCCAAAATGCCCAGGCGGGCTCCCATCCCAAGAAGGTCGACCTCACCGTCTGGGAGATCGAGGTGCCTAAGGTAAGGGCTGTGAGCTCTCGGTGCCCCCAGGCGCAGCGTCATCGGGCCGGGGGCAGGGGTCTGAGGGAGGGGCCGTAAACCGGAAGAAGCCCCCAGGGAGCCAGAGGCTGAAGGGATGGGAGCGCTCCACTTTGCCGGGGTCCAGAGAACTTCCTGCGGAGTGGAACCCCTCCGGCTGCCTTTCAGGAGCGTCCTCTTCACACTCGCAGGCCTGCTCCCCTCCTCTGGGGCTTTTCTCGTGGGCCTGGGACTCAGATCTGTTTGGGGATGGCAGCAAGACCGGACTGAGGGCAGGGGCCGGCCGGGAGTCCCCTCAACGGCTCTTCTCATGCTCTCCAACGCAAAGTGTGTTTTATGACTGGGCACAGCATAAACCTGTATCTTACAGGGCTTGAGAAGTATAGCAGTGTAGGAAGAAAATAAAAATCAGGCTCTAATTCCACCCCCGAGAGTGACTGGGAAGACTTTTATTTCCTTCTCATCTTGCACCCTGTGGTTTTTAAACAAAACTAAGATTATGTTGCTCTAATTAATGCTTTTAAATATTTAACACTTTAGCTTTCTGAGTTATTCTTTGAAAATGTAATTTTAACTGCATTATGCATTGTGTAAGTGTCACTTTACTTCACCAGTCCCCCAGTTCCAGGGTGCTTAAGTGGTTCTAGCTTCTTTTCTAACTTACATCTTACTAGCTTGGTCTTGATGTCTGTCTCTGGGGCTCAGAAATAATTGGCCGACTGCATTCTCCTGAGGCTCTTAGCTTCCCACCGAGGTGGAGACTTGGATTGGTTTGAACTCGGGGTCTAGGGGGCTGCTCTGCCCTGCGGTTCTGGCTCCCTGAGTTCTTTCTTCCCCTGGTCACCCTGATGGCAGTCCTGCCCTCTTCTCCTTCAGTGGTTGCAAAGGGCACGCCCAGGCAGCTCTGGGTGAGGAGTGACCGTGTCCCTAGCGGCTCCTCGGGGTGGGGTCGTTGGGGAATGTTTCAGGGCTCGTCTTAACATTGTGGCTAAGTGTGGAGCCCAAGGGCTCTTTCATGGACCTTTATTTTCAAATCGAGCCTCTTCTTCGGACCTGAGCAGACGTGGAGGGGCGGACGACTTGTAAATCAAACTTTGTGCTAGTGAAACATCTCATAGTGTGGATCTGGGAGGAGAAAATACTGCCTCTGCAGCTTCTGAATACGGGCCCCGCTGTCGGGGATGAAGTGGAAACTGCCCAGGCCTGGAGCCATACTGCCTAGTTCAGCTGCTTGGTAGCTGTGTGAGCTTGGGCCAGTTCCTTAACCTCTCTGGGTTTGTTCCCTCAACTGTAAAATGGTGATAAACACATGCTGTTTGTTTCATACATTTACTCTGAGTAAATGTAAGTGCTTAGAACGGTGCCTGGCAAGTGAGTGCTGACGTGTCAACAGATATTATGTTCGAGCCTGACCTGGTATAAAACAAAGGCAGGTCTTGGGGATGCAGGGAGTTGATTTCTCGTTGAGTTCTCATCTTTCTTTCTCTCTGGAAGCACCTAGTTGGCCGGCTGATAGGCAAGCAGGGACGGTATGTGAGTTTTCTGAAGCAGACGTCTGGTGCCAAGATCTACATCTCAAGCCTTCCGTACACCCAGAACGTCCAGATCTGCCACATAGAAGGTCAGTGGCAGCTGCTGCCCTGTGTTGGGTTTTCTTACCTGAAGTGTAAGTAACTTGAAGCATTTGAGTCCCGGTTGCTCCGCTTTTGGGATTTAAGTCTCTGAGTGGAAAGCCTTGCTTCTCACCCTAGGTGAAGGGAGTGGGGCTTCCCTTTACCCTCATTTCCACTTCTGGTGCTTGAAAGAAACTCGGGTTCCCCCCCCCCCCCCCCCCCCTCCCGCCAAGCCTGGTCTTCTGGTCAGGAAAGGTGTGGGCACTCAGGGGCAGGCCAGGGGTCCTGGGTTGATGGTCGATGAAGGCTGGGCCTCCCTGTCTGCTAGGCTCCTGTTACCGTGAGTGTAGTCACAACAGTAGAGGTCTCGTTTGAAAGGTCAACAGGCGGCAAGCTTCTTGAGATGCCTTTCATCCGGAGGCGAGGCCTGGCATTTTGGCACATTACAGATGGACCCGAACTCTAGGAAAAGTCCCGTGCAGTAGGGGGGTGTGCCTGAGTGCCCTTCTGCTGTCTGTCTTACCCCCGTGGCTGTGTCCTGCTTCCCACACCCCACTCAGGCTCTCAGCATCACGTGGACAAGGCACTGAGCTTGATTGGGAAGAAGTTCAAGGAACTGAACCTCACCAACATCTACGCTCCCCCACTGCCTTCGCTGGCACTGCCTTCTCTTCCGATGACTTCCTGGGTGAGCATGCCTCTGGGGGCCGGGGCTGCCTCTGCCCCTTTCCCCCAGCCTACCCCAAAGAGGAGACTCCCGAGACCGTGGGCCAGGAAGGCCGGGAGCACACTGACGCCTGTGCCCTCTCACCTCTGCCCTCCACCGGTCAGTTCTGCTTCTGGCCTGTGTTCTCTGGATCGGGTTGAGGGCCGGAGTGCTGGTAGGAAGCCACAGGCCTCTCGGTCCCTGCTGCTCGGAAGGACCACTCTCCCCTGGCTCTGGGCACCCTGGGCACCCTTCGTGTTTTCAGGGCATTTGCCTAGAGAGGATTATAGTCTGTCCAGACTGGGTGTGTGCAGGCTGGCTCGGGACTCCTTAAAGCTGGTGCTGTGTCCTGGATCACCTCTGAGACCTGGTTGGGACCCATCGTTTTGGGCTCGAACGGGCTCTTACTGTGTCGTCGTTCCTTCCTCCTAGTTGAGCCAGGTCTAGCGGTGGCCCTGGTGAAGGCTCCCCTTCGCCTTCCTGCCTCACGGGAGGTTCCTGGGTCATAAAGGAGAAGAATCCCTGCCTCCGCCCCCACCCCGGAAGCCCTGGCAGAGGGGTAGCGGGTTCATCGGGGGCCTGCGTGCTGGGGCTGCAGGCTCTCTGGGGCCTGTCATCCTTCCCTGCTGTGTGCCCCCAGCCCTGCCGAGCCCCGTCTCACCGGGAGTAGAGCCGTAGGGTTCTGAAGGCCGAGAACACTGCATTTCACAGGTGGAGTGAATGTGCAGCTCCGAGCAAATGGCCTCCCTGGATTTTGTTTAGGGGAGGGTATCTTCCTCCCTCCAAAGACCCTTGTGCTTTGCGGGGAGAGGTGAATGTCCCTTTCCTTTCCCATGGGTATTTGGGAGTGGGCTGAACCCCACTCCGTGCTCCACTTCTGAATCATAGGGTTTTTCCCACCAGGTTCGACCACAGACCCACTCTTTTTTTAAGTAAGTGAGTGGTTGGTAAGGCTTCCTCCCCTTGTGCTCTGTGGCTGGGTGGGACTGGAGAGGTGCCTCTCAGCCGGCACACTGAGAGGACGGGGGCGGGAGCGGCGGGGAGGCACAGAACTCTCAGCCCTGAGGCTCTTTTTGTGGCCACCTGGCTGGGAGGTGGAGTAGATGCCCTGCTGTGTCCAGCGCACCTGGATGTTGCCTTAGTATTGGGGAAGCTAGTGCCTTAAGGACAGTTTTTTTTTTTTTTTTTTTTGAGAGACCAGTCTTGGCCTCTTCTAGGGTCTTTAACATGGGACCTCGCACCGAGCAAACCTACATTCCAAATCCCAGAGTGGGAATGAGTTGGGAGGATGTCTGTGGAGAGTCGAGAAGAACAAATGACTCGGACTGTGCAGACCTTGACAGTGGACCTGACCTGAGGCCTCTGCTTGCTGGTAGAAAGGCAGAGCAGAGAGATGGCTGTCAAACCAGAGCTCCTGGGGTCAGCCGCAGGTCCCAGTGAGCTGGCTGAGGGGTCCGAGGGCTGGTCTACCTCTTATTCTTGTTCGCAGTGGCCACCTCATTCCTGTTTGCCTTCCCTGGGTCTTACAGGCTCTTGAAGAGGCGAGGGAGGGAAGTTGTGCCCAGGCCAGTTGGGAGGCGGGACGTTGCATCCACAGCTGGCTCCTGGGAGCCTCTCTGCCCAGCTGAGCTGAGGCCGCCTCTAGTGGTTACTTGTGGTATTGCAGGGCAAGGGCCACAGTGGAGCCAAACACTGCACAGCTAAAATAGTTTTCCTTGAACCTCTGTCAGCCTCTGGGTGCCATGTTGCTTTGGGTAGTCATGCCTTTTTCAAAGATGTGCCAGTTCAGAGACTTCCCCTGGGGCCTCAGTGCTCATCCCAGACATGAGAAGAGTTGCTGCCGTGCTCACCGCCCCTCTCCTCTGCAGCTCATGCTCCCGGATGGCATCACTGTGGAGGTGATCGTGGTCAACCAGGTCAGTGCCGGGCACCTGTTTGTACAGCAGCACACACACCCTACCTTCCACGCACTGCGCAGCCTGGACCAGCAGATGTACCTCTGCTACTCGCAGCCTGGAATCCCCACCTTGCCCACCCCGGTGGAAAGTAAGTGCTGTCCCGGGGGTCAGAGGGGAAGCTGGGCTCTGGCCAGGCTTGGGGAGAAGCTCTGGGGGGTCTCCTGTTGTTCTGCCCTTGGTCTTGACCGAGAGGAGGCTGTTTTGGACCCTTCATGGGAGCAGCATCCCTGGGTTCTTGCTGTCGGCATGGAGTGTGCTGGGCTGAGTTTCCTGGCTAGCCCAATATGGCGTTTCCATCGGCTGACGGAGGAAAGGGGTCAGAGTAGAGTGTTGGCACCTGGGTTTGGACCCAGCTCTGCTACTTACCTGTTGAGTGGGGCCGATGCCCACTTGATCTGGGAATTGCAGTTGGCTACACAGGACCTGATGCAGATGCAGGCCCCATAGAAGATCCCCAAAGGCAACAAAGTCCTGTGGTGGGTTGGGTCGTCTCTAGTGGACAGGTGAGAAAGTCAGTGACGTGCCCAGGTGGTCCCTGCGCAGGAGCTGTTACCTTTGTTGCCCTCGTTAGCGGGAGGGAATCGAATGTTGAAACGTGTCTCTAACCCACCCCATCAGGGGCTCCTAACCTGGAGCCCCCAGAGGGCTTTAAGGCGTGAGGAAAACCTTTGAAATTTCGGTAGCATTTTTTATGGGTTTTCTTTTAGAGGAATAAGGATTTCACTTTTGTCAGATTCTCTGATGTTGCTTCAGCCCAGAAGTAAAGACCAAACTGGAGGCCAGGAGGTGACTACGTCAGGGGCTGCCTTTAAGGGTTAGGACACAGTGTGGCCAGCTGTGTCACAGACCCCCACCCCTGCTGCGCCAGGGTGCGGTTGGTGACACTTGGGGGTACTTGCTCTCTGGCCTGGTTGGCTGCCCCGGGCATTAGTGCTCTCAGTACCTTCCTGAAGCAAAGGCCAGAAGAAGTGGGGTTTAGGCCTGGGAGCCTTCCGACGAGCCCTCCATCTGAGTTGTCGTGGGCCAGAGCAGGTGCTAGCAACCAGCCACTGAGATCTGCACTTGGAGGCTCTCGATTTTTTTCTGGGACACTCCCTTTAAGGAGTATAAGGCAGATTTGCTGGTCCACTCCCTGAATTTTGGAATTTACTTGGTTTACTCCAATTAATCTGTGTCTACCTCTGGCTTCAGTAAGTCTCAGAGTAAACAGACGTGGATGAACACTTTTTGGTCTGGGTAGCTTTTTGGGCGGCGCAGATGTGAGGCGGGCCAAGTCCTTCCCTTGGGGGTTGCTTGCTGTCGCCCTGCCCTGCGCCAGGCCTTTGCACATGCTCTCGTCCTGCCCTGCAGTAACGGTCATCTGCGCTGCCCCTGGCGTGGACGGTGCCTGGTGGCGAGCCCAAGTGGTGGCCTCCTACGAGGAGACCAATGAAGTCGAGATTCGCTACGTTGACTACGGTGGATACAAGAGAGTGAAAGTAGACGTGCTCCGGCAGATCCGGTGAGTCGGGTGTGGTTTCTGCAGAGCTGGAGCCTGGGACGTGGGTTGATTCTTCCCTGCTGCTGCCTACTCTGTTTTAGCAGAGTATGATATAAACAGACTCCATGCTCGCCTCAGCCAGACGGAGCTAGAAAGGCCCGTCTGGTAGAAGAATTCCCCCAAGCGTCATTAGGCAAAAGTGAGGCGGCTTGTCTTTGGGAGCTGGATGCAGGCAGCGCCTCTGAGGCCAGGCCTGTGGCAGGGCGAGCTGGGCGCTGTGGCCTGCTTCCTGTCGTGTGTACCTCTGTGTGGCTTCACCCTGGGTTGTGGGGGTCACGGCCCTAAGCAGAAGGCGAACGTCAGCCCAGAGTGAGTCAGCCGTGAAGTCCGTGTTCAGCTTGTGCCTTTCTTGCCTTTCTAGGTCTGACTTTGTGACCCTGCCGTTCCAGGGAGCAGAGGTCCTTCTGGACAGCGTGATGCCTCTGTCAGGTAACAGGTGGGGCCTCTGGCTTGGGGGGGCGCAGGCAGGTGTTGAAAGTAGGTCTTTCTCTTTGAGACCCTCGTTCTCACCTACAGGGCTTAAGCAAACACAGATTGCTGCCACTCTTCCGATGGAATAGGTCTGGGCGGAAGCCTGAGAACTCACATTCCTAACGAGTTCTGCAGCGATGCCAGTACTGCTGGTCCATGGACCACCCTTTCAGGTCCACTGTTCTAGACTCTGCCCAGGCCTCCAGCTTTGAGAGGCTTCCGGCTTCCAACAGAGGCACCTACCAGAACGGGGCTCATAAGACGTTCCCAGACCTTAATCCTGCCCCTCCCGTCCTCACTGCCTCTCGCCTTGGGTATGTCCTTGTACGAGGACGTGACCTGTATAACCTGACAAAGAATGTGGTCTGCGTGCCCTGCCCACTTAGAGTCACTGCCTGAATTGGGCTGTGTGGCCAGCTGCCTCGATCTGAACTCCACCTACATCGCTCTGGGAGCTGGTTGACCTTTGGCCACTGGCCTGTGTCTCCGTGCTCTCGCCTGTAAAGCGTGTTCTTGATTCGGTGTGAGAACACATACAACGTGCTCAGTCCACATGGCCCCCAAATAAGTGGCGGTGGTGGTGGTATTTCCGCTGAAGGCAGAGTTTCTGTCCCTTTGGCCCTCCGTCCCCCAGCGGTTGGCATGCAGCAGGCACCCCGAGTGTACCCACTTGGAGCCCCGGGGAGGCTTGGGGCTCTGAACCTGGCGTAGGTGTGGCTACGCCCCATGGAGTTCTTAAGTCCGCGGGAGCGTGCGAAGTCTTCTGCTTGGAAAACACCTGCAAGCTGTGTGAGTGACGAGTGCCTCGCCTCAGTGGGAGTCTAAATGCTGCTTTTCCTTCCAAAGATGATGACCACTTCTCACCTGAGGCGGACGCAGCTATGAGCGAGATGACAGGCAACGCAGCACTGCTGGCTCAGGTGTGTGGCTGGGGGGCGGGGGCCAGGCCGGACAGGGTCTGTCTCAGGAGCCTCCTCCCTGGCATCTGCAGTCCCTCCCGGCCTCGCCTAACTCTCTGGGCTTCTTGGGAACTGACTTTTCGGTGCCTGCTTTCCTGTGCCTCACACCCCGGCTTGGCCAGCAGTCTCTAAGGAGAGGTGCATGGGGTAGCTTTTAAACATGGTGTGGAGGGTTTTGTTTTTGTTTTTGTTTTCAGGTGACGAGGTATAGTCCAACCGGCCTTCCTCTGATTCAGCTCTGGAGTGTGATTGGAGATGAAGTGAGTTCTGTCCTTCTTTCCCTTTGAACGCCCAGAGACGCTGTTGGTGGCCACAGTTGGGAGTAATGCTAGTGTCATCATAGTGGGTAGAGGCCGGAGATGCTGCTAAACATCCTGCAGTGCACGTGACAGTCCCCACAACGGAATGTCCGTGAGCCCTCCTGGACCTTGTCCATTTGGGTTTTCTCCTTCATCTCCTGGTACTAAAGCCTAGATTTCCTCAGCCTGTTGGAAAGGCTGTTTGCATGCCGACAGAACCCGTAAGTGAATCCCCTGTTGGCCCAGAAGATGAATCAAATTTCCACCCCATGACTCAGGCGCCCGCTGTGAGGGGGGAACCCACGCTGGCTTGGGGAGTGGTCCCTGGTGCCGTGGCCATGCTCTCCAGAGACCTTTCTCTCCTAGGTGGTGTTGATAAACCGGTCGCTGGTGGAGCGAGGACTTGCTCAGTGGGTGGACAGCTATTACTCGAGCCTCTGACCCCCTCCCCACGCCGCTTCTGGAGTCTTTTTTGCACTGTTGAAGTTGGGCTTGGTACTCAAGGCAAAGACTTTACATCAGAATTACAAACATTTGTCCTCCCCCGAAAGTCCTTTCTTTCTGTACTGTAGTCACGTTGAGATGTTTCATCTCTGAGACAAGGAAAGAACTGTGGGTTCTTTTCAAAGCCATAGGCTGGCGCGTAACAAGCCAGTCGGCTTAACCTGGTTGCAAGCTGTTTATTTAAAACAAAAGTGGAAGCAAAACTGTCTCAACTAGGTTGTCCTGCCCCCGCTCCATTCCGTTCCTCCATTATTCCTATTTCCTCCACTACCCAAACCCAAACCCCTGTAGCAGACAGGCCAGGGGAGGTGTTGCTTGCTTGTGGGGAAGGGTCTCTTTTACCTTCAGAGTCTATCTTCAGGGAGCAAGACACGAACTGACTGATGGGCATCGATCACTTGTACAGCTTGCAAATGAATTTATGATATTTAACCGTTTTTTATAAATTCCGTCTAGGTCTCTAAGAAGGCAGACTTTTTAATGCATCTGTAAATACAGAGCAATCATACCTCCAGCCTCGGTCAGTGGGAGAGGGGGGAACTGTTGTCTTGCCAAGCCTGTTGTAATTTGTAACCATTTTCTATTTGTGCAAACTCTGTAAATATGTTTAAAAAATGTAATTATTTTGTACAAGATACACTGGAGAACAAAGGGAACCCACGATTTTTCCACGTCCCACGTTGTCTGTGAGCAGAAGTTACTTGTGCCGGCTACCGCTGCCCGTCCCAGCTCCCATCGCATCCTGCATACCTGACAGGGTGACTGTATGGTATAGGTGTGATCCGGGGATTTTTGTTTTTGTTTTCTTTCTGTACAAATTTGTTTAAAAAAAAAAAAGAAAAAAAAGCAGTTCATTGAATTACCTTGCAGTGGTGTGTGTTTGATTCCTTTTTGGACTGAGTTTAGCAGTTTAATTAAGCTTATATAAATCTCGAATTGTGTACCTTGTAACTTCGAGTCCCTTTTTTTCCATGGTGAAACAGGGGAGTGAAGGATGGTTGTAAGTGTGATGGGCTGTAGGGTCCCAGCTAAACTAGGAGACCCATGGCTCCTTTGAAGACAGTTTAGCCAGAAGTCTCCGTCTGGTATTTTCCCTGCCTTGGCCCCACACGGTGGCAGCCAAGCTTCCTCTGGCTTCCCCAGTGATGGTCTCAAATAGCCAGGCTTGAGTTTAAAGCACTGGTTTCCCAAATTCTTTGTGCATTCCTAATAGATCTGTGAAGTTATTTAAGGTACTGTAGTGCTAAGGATGATATAAAAAAAATACATTTACATGGTGAGAGCAGAGCTAAGTCTTGATCCAGGGGCCCCTCCTCTTAAAGGTAGGTCCAGGCCTCTGTGCCTCTGGGCTTGCCCACCCCTCCAGGGGTCTCTGGAGAGCTGAGATAGCCCCGGGGTCCTCCTGCAGAGCTGCAGCCACTCTCCCAAGCTGTGGGGACCAAGCGGTGAAAATAAGAGCCTCAGTTTCCCTCATCTGTGGGATCAGATAATGGTACCAACCTCGTAAGGCAGTGAAATGAAACGGAAGTGTTGGGTTGGCCAAAAAGTTCGTTTGGGTCTTTTTCTGTAAGGTGTTACGGGAAGACCCGAATGAACTTTTTGGCCAGCCCAATGTCTCTCCTTGCACAGAGCTTGGCCCACTGCCAGCTCTCATGTGGTCTTACCTGCCGACAGCCCTAAGTCCCAGCGGCAGTTGGGTGTGACTTCGGCCAAGGTGGATTATACTCAGGTCTAAGTTTTTTCCCTACAGTTTGCATCACTGGAGCAGGAAAGGGCGTACGGGAGCCTTCAAGCTAGTTTGAGGAGGGTTCACAAAGCTGGGTGTGTGGGTTCGGTCTCTATCTTTGCGAGCCGTGGAGGGGTTTTGAAGGTGGGAACCACGTGATTCTGGTGCAGGAGGGAGGATGGGCGAGGTGAAGGAGCAGAGACCAAAGCCAGGGTGGTGCAACCGAGACAGGCTTCCTCTGGGGTGGCTCTTGGTCTGACAAATGACGGGGCCAGGGTCCTTGGATAAGGCCCCAGGACGGGGGAGGGGAGGCCATGGGGACGCGGAGGTGGGCTGTGCTTGGTGTCTCGGGTTTTAACCTTCAGGGTTGGAATATTGGAGGAAAAGTGAGTTGGAAGTTGCTGAAAGGCATGTACTCTTCGGATGAACACTTCTTAGATTGCTGTGGGCCTTTGATTAATTTCCAGAGTTCCGAAAAAGTTGAGTTTGACCATTTTGCCGGTAATCTTGTTGCTTTTACAGAGGAGCGGGTTTCCGGTTTTACAGAGGCGCTTCTTCCACCCGGCCAGACGGCGACCTTCCGGGCGAGTACATTTTTGATAATGTTCTTTGAATTACCTGTGGGCCATCCAGGGGCCAGCTGAAGTGTGAACTTGACCTCTTGGGAGAAGCCGGGGCTGGAGAAGGGTGTAAGGGAGAGGTGGATGGCTGAGCACAGGAGCTAGAGCATCCAGCCTGTTCTCGTTGCAGGTGTTTTGTGTGCACTGTAGCCCCTCTCTGGTCCTTGGAGCCCTGCTGGGTACGGG